>NW_026945731.1:572500-575000 GCF_034702125.1 Engraulis encrasicolus
GGCTGGTATATCATGATTCAATTGCTTGCACCTGAAAAACTCCTAATCAATCTGGTCACATGGTACTCTTGAGCCTGTATATAAACCTGGCCTGTCAGAGTGCTTTAGTTATTTGCCTGCCTGCCTGCCTGCTGGCTGGTCAGCATGCCACAGCATAGCGCTTGTTTACCTGCTTTGCAAGCAAAATAGCGCTTTTGGCTGATTGCATTTGTTAGCTACATCTTGTGCCTTGCTTTGTGAGCTAGTCAGTAACAACACATGTTACATTGCTTGCTCCATTGTGCACTTGATGTAGATGGTATGGTTATCTTTTAACTTCATTAAGGAAAACATTTGGTATTAATTCCCACTCTAGAATGTATTCATATTCGCTCAGCTGACATTTCTCTCTCACATTGTTGTACAGTACGGTATAGACTGATATATAAAATATAGACGTCATACATGTTTTCAGCCATTTTAAACATTATTTAAAGAGAGCAGTGTGCCAAACTGATGCCAGGCGCAGGGTGTTTCAGTCATGGTGGAGGATGGGAGGTGCTTAAGTACCATGATCAGGGTACCTCAACTATGGTGAGAGATAGTGGGGCAGGACCAAAACACATTCACAATAATAAACAAGGTTGGGGGAACATCAGGAGCATGTCTAAGGAACCAAATGTGCAACCAACAAGGTTAAGGGAACCATATGGGAACGGCAAGGGAACAAACATGACATGAACAGGAATAATGTGACGGTGACAGAACAATAAGGGAACGGAATGGGAACTACACATATAACATTCTAGGAACGAAAATTAAACTTTCCTGCCAACCAAGTGAGAACGGAAAAATAACCAAACAAGACTCTCTGAGGACGTACCCAGAACTAAACTGGAACCAAGGGCTTGTGTTCCAGGAACCTTCGTAGAACTAAAAATTGTTAGTAGGGCTGTGGTTGAATTTGGCTTTTTGATGGCTTCGGCAACAGAATATATCTCAAAATCCCATGAGAAGGAATGGAAGCAGAGGCCCAGGACCATTATTTTCAAAGGCTGTATGTTGTGAAGTTTCCAGTGTTTGCGTTGGAAGAACGCAACAATTAGCTGGCAATTTGTTGTAATTTTACTTCAATTAGCTGGCAACTTTTCACCAGCAATCTGTTTTAATTTTACAACAATGAGCTGGCAACTTTTTCGCTAGCAATTTGTTGTAATTTTTCAACAATTAGCTGGCAACTTTTTATTGCCAGCAATTTGCTTTAATTTTACTTCAATTAGCTGGCAACTTTTCACCAGCAATTTGCTTTAATTTCACAACAATGAGCTGGCAACTTTTTTGCCAGCAATTTGTTGTAATTTTACAACAATTAGCTGGCAACTTTTTATTGCCAGCAATTTGCTTTAATTTTACTTCAATTAGCTGGCAACTTTTCACCAGCAATTTGCTTTAATTTCACAACAATGAGCTGGCAACTTTTTTGCCAGCAAATTTGTTGTAATTTTACAACAGTTAGCTGGTAACTTTTCACCAGCAATTCAACTCAACTTCACCTTACTGGTGCAATGTGCAATTAATGAAGATTGGCCAACAGGCTGGCCCACTTGAGCCATGAAACTTCCCACACATTAAAAGGACAGGTGTCCAACCACTGTGTAGACAATTCCACATATATATGGAATGTTTACTTATAAACATGGATCAGAATGAAAACTTTTTGGAACTGAAGTTTTGATATGCGCATTAAACAAGGGCCAAAACCAATCCATTTAAGAATATCCTTATACTTTTTTAAACACTATCTTAGAAGGAGCCCAGTCTGTTTTTAAACTGTAGTTCTAGAGCAGGAGCATCAATGATTGGAACATTCTAGGAACTTGTTAGCTTTTTGATACAGATCTCTCTTGTTACTCTGTTGTCACACTCTATACCTAACCAATCTGTCAATTAGTGCCTTGCCTCACTTTATTACTAATCACTTTCATGCCGTGATTCAATGATTGCCAGCACCTGCCCAATGCCTGATTACTCTGGTCACATGGTTCCCTTACCCCACTATATAAACCTGGACTGTCACACTGCTTTGTTTGCTTGTCTGAATGGCACAGCATAGCGCCTGACTCACTGGCGCTCACTGGTACTGGCAATCAATTGATTAGCCGACTAGATGAGTGGTTGGTTTGTTGACAAGGTGGCTGACAGCATAGTGCCAGTTGACCAGCTAGCTGCCTGGCAGGTTGACTGACAGCCTGTCCGCCTGGTCAGTTGACTGGCTTGCTACCTTGCTTGTTGACTGGCTGGTTGACTGTCCGGCTGCCCGTTCAGTTGACTGACTGCCTGGCTGCCAGTGAATCGGACAGGCAGCTGGCCAGTCAACCAGCCGGCCAGTCAACCAGCCAGTCGGTTACCTGGCCGGTTGGCTGCCTGACAGCTTAACTGGTTGGGTTGTTTCATCTTTTGAGAGCCATCTTGTAGCATGGCATGTTTTATGGTGTTTTTTTGCATAATATTAAATTTAGAC
>NW_026945731.1:580000-582500 GCF_034702125.1 Engraulis encrasicolus
TGTATTGGGAAGGGGTCTCTTCAGACGACTTTATCCCGGGCCCAGGCAAAGCTGTTTGTTCAGCTCAGTATTTCTGATTTTTTTCAGGGATTCTGGCCTCATCTTTTTAAGTGTACTATCGGCCAGATGATCAAGTGACTACGCAACATGTTCTCACTGGCGCTACGTTAGCAATAAATTCAAGATGGTTGAGAGAAGTACCATTTTGAGAGAAGTCATAAAAAAACAACCTCTGGAAATAAAACAAGGTGTTGATATGATTTCCTTGATGCAACCTTGACTTCCTTGATGGTGATTTAATATTTGAAAAAAAAAATGAAATGTATTAAACAAGTCAGGAACTTTCAATGCTCTGGCCTGTGACAAATGATTTTATACACACTTAACTTTCAATCACTAGCTGCATCTTATGAGTTGACTTTATAAGGTAGCTTGCCATTGTCATTGATGGTGCATTAGGTATCTGCATTCATATTGTTGTGTGCAACCATCCGTCATTGGCAATTCAATGAGGAACACCTGAATGAAACTTTGAATGAAACTTTATTGTCATTGTACAGGTACAACGAAATTGGTACCTTGAAGGACAATGACAACATAGGTATTGATTTCAGTAAGGATACCACCACCATGCTCAGGGCACTTCGGTCAGGGGAGGATGATGGGGGGGCGGGAAGTTCTACAATCAGGATACCTCTTTACAAACTGTCTCCTCCTATGTGTCATCTCTAATCAACTTTTACTTTCCTATGCGACCATAAAACAGTCCCAACCCCGCCAACAGTCACCACGACAGAGGTACCCTGACTGTAGAACTGTCCCCCGCCCCCAATCCACCACCATATCTGAACGCTTTTGCATGCTGCAAAGCTTCCTTTCGGCTTCCATCATCTCACCAGGGTCAATGTGATGATAAACTTTACAAGTAATGAACATTGTCTACAAGTATCCAAACCATGATTGTTGTAATCACTGCTGCTAATCTGCAATCCACTTGTCAGCATTGCAGTGGTATAATATTATAATGATGCAAGCAGCTGAATGAGATCGCAACAATGTGAAAAGAATCACATGGTTGTCTGGTGCCAATATGAACTTCTGTGCCTTCAATATTCACCTGATATTGAATACTGAATGCAAGCAAACTCTTCTAACTAAAACTCCAGGACCATGCTGTCAAAATAGTCTGAGGGAATCTCTAGCCAGTATGAATTAAGTTATTTTGCACACACACACAAGCTTCATAGCAAATATAAAGTTACAGGTGCTGATTGAAAGACTAGTTGGGATGGGAGTCCTTGTTGCAATCAAGAGTGCTACAATTATTTAATCCTCTCCTATTTCATCACTTTATTCCAAGACTACCACTACCACTACTACTACTACTACTACTACTAAAATGATGATGATGATGATTATTATGATTTTACAATTAGAATAATTAATGTCTATCAAAGCCATGTGCAATGTGTGTGGCATCAATCAATTCATTTACAAGTGTTATGGTTTCCCTAGAATTTGCTTTGTCATTCACAGGGTAGCCATCTTGTTTTCACTATTAAGGTGACATCAGAGCCATGGATTTGAGAGTTGCGGCAAGTCGGTTGGTGACATGGTCCTCATAGCTTCAAGTAATTGTAGCCAATTGAGATTTTGAAGTCCGTTATAAAAAGAACGAGGCAAAACACCATCCCAATATTTTTATATGTTGTTAAAAAAAACATCCTCTTTCAGAAACACCAAACAGAAAGTTCCTAACTAGTGTCATAGATTGGAAATATTGCTCCAAACATTGGTGCGAATTAATTTTTTCCCATCTTTGGACCTCTGTATCTCAACAACCATTGGAGCCTTTTGTTAGATATACTATGATGTGAAAGTCATGGTACATATCAGACCATTTACCAAGGATGAACCTTACATGTAGAACTTTGAGGTTTTTACAGACATTTGGAAACTCTAGAACATATGATATCTACAAAAAGTAGAGGCACATTATTGCGGTGTGATTTGACTTACAGTGCTGCAAATTGTAATATATGATATACAGGTCTGGGACTCTTAGCCCTGAAAATGTAATGAATCTGACACAAATAGTTCTGGAGATAATTGAGTCTGAACATGGTCACTCATGCAATGTCGCTAAAACAAGCGTAGGGGGTGTACTTATTTACAGATTTTTTGTGCCAAAAGTATCCAGAGCAGAGTTCTGATATTGTGGATATGATCTATTGGATGTTTAAGCCATCACATACATTTTTTTCAGGAAAATCCGAGAGGGTCGAGTGGGAGATTTTTCAGAAATTTGCTGATTCCAGCTGGAATGACCCTAAATGGAGAAAAGGAGTAAAGAGAGGAGAGGAGAAAAAAGAAGCTTTAAAAAGGGGGAAATGTTTGAGCATCATTTGTTACAGTATATCACGTAAGTCAGTACACCCCTCACAGTTTTTGCAAATTTGTGAGTATATCTTTTCATAGGAAAGCATTAAAGAAAATCCAT
>NW_026945731.1:587500-598042 GCF_034702125.1 Engraulis encrasicolus
TGACCAATCACAGTATTTCTGTTTGTCGGCACAGCCAATAACAAGAACGAGCTCAATCTAAGTCCCGCCCTGTCTTCATACTTCGAAAGGAAAGAGCGCAAAACCCTGTGTTTTCTGGTCGGCTGGGCTGCGTAGTTATATCAAATGTATTTTAGTTCTATAATATAGAGAGTTGTGTCCATTTTCCCCTACCCAAATCCTGAAATGTGCCGTCTTTGGATTTAGCTCTAAACGTGGAAGTCTGCGTGGTTAGTGAACAGGTACCCCACACCTCACAGTTAGTTTAGTTGTTTTGCCTGATAATTTGACTCCGGAGCTTCCCTGCCCTCGTGAAAAACAATGTATTCTCATTAGAGCTCCGAAAGCTTGGTTACACGCAGGTGTTCCTGGTATTCTGTTGTTTCGGTTAATGATTTGAAATGTCCATTTACGCTAACAGTAGAATAGTTCAGTTTCCGTTCGCTGCAGGCCTACTTGTTCTCCGTTTATAGTCGATGCAAAGGACATCTGATTTCTGCGCGAGTGAATCCAACTTAGAGAGTTCAGCGGGAGAGTGCGCTAAGGGGGAAAAAGTCTAAAGTAGCTACCGGGTAAAAAATATGGATTAAAAAAACAGGTGAAAAAGCGCATGTAGACTACGCGAGGCATGCAACATCGTGTATATGCTGCGGGCAGAGGGAAGGGAGAGAGAAGGCTGGGCCAGTCAGTCTAGCGTTGGACACAGGACAAATTGCAATAGTTGGCCAAATCATTCCAAGTTTTTGTTTAATCCGATTCCTTTGTAGGCCTATATCTAAATGACCTTAAAAAAGTGAACGATATTTAGTGAAACATACTTTTTTCCAGGTCAAAGTTGGAGCGTTCCTATTCCTACTCATTTTTTCTACAGGAAGACATGAAAAGAGATACTAGGTGAATAGGCTAACATTTGAGTAGTTTGAGTATCAGTAGCTAATTCAAACTTTGACAAAGATTTTTTTGTAGCCTATTGCAAGTTGTCTGAAATATGATGATTAAATATGCATGAGATGACAACCAGGCAAGTGTTGAGGGGGTGTTAGGAGACTGATGAGAGGAGGGGTGCTTAGTGTCATTTGGGGGCATTTTGGCCTATTTTATTTTTTAATAGGCCTACTAAGGGTTTTGATGAGGTCAATGGGGTGTTGGGGAAACTTACTATGAGAACCACTGCTCTATCATGATAAAAAACAATTTTATCAAGCTATCTACCCAACCCCCCATCAGACATGGCAGCTAAGTCATGGAGTAAGGTTGGCAGTTCTCATGTTCACTGTCCCTTGGTCGCTAATAACTACAGTATGCTCAAAATTCACGATTTAAAGACTTTTTTAGCTAAATCCTCTCCCCCTAGTCTGAGACTGTTATACAAGATCATCCACTGCGCACAACACACACGTGTGCACCTGCGTTTGCGCGCGTGCACTGCGTTTGCGCGCGTGCACTGCGCCGCGCCGCACTGCACCGCGCTGCGCTCTTGTCACCTTTTTCACCCCTGACCAGTTTGCATGCCTGAGGGGGGGGGGGGTAGGATTGTAGTGTGGAGGGAGGTGGGGAGCAGGATTGTAGTGTGGAGGGGGGGGGGTCAGGATTGTAGTGTGGAGGGAGGGGGGGAGCAGGGGGGGGCAGGATTGTAGTGTGGAGGGAGGTGGGGAGCAGGGGGGGGTCAGGATTGTAGTGTGGAGGGGGGGGCAGGATTGTAGTGTGGAGGGAGGTGGGGAGCAGGATTGTAGTGTGGAGGGAGGTGGGGAGCAGGATTGTAGTGTGGAGGGGGGGGGCAGGATTGTAGTGTGGAGGGAGGTGGGGAGCAGGATCGTAGTGTGGAGGGAGGTGGGGAGCAGGGGGGGGCAGGATTGTAGTGTGGAGGGAGGTGGGGAGCAGGGGGGGGGGGAGCAGGATTGTAGTGTGGAGGGGGGGGCAGGATTGTAGTGTGGAGGGAGGTGGGGAGCAGGGCAGCAGAGTCGACTGTGATGGAGAAGGCAGCCGATGGGGTGGAGAGAGGATGGGATTGGAGTGTGTGTGTGTGTGTGTGTTTGTGTGTGTGTGTGTGTGTGTGTGTGTGTGTGTGTGTGTGTGTGTGTGTGTGTGTGTGTGTGTGTGTGTGTGTGTGTGCCTGTGTACCTGCATGCGTGTCTGCGTGTTTGAGAGCCTGAGCCCTGGAGACCTGCTCTACTACCTGACCATACGATCACACCGCGGGCGTTGAACGCGTGGAAAGATGCGGAAGTAATTGACTTTGTATGGGAGAGCAGGCAGCGAACGAGGCAAACGCGTCGGGAGCGTTTCTAGAGGCGAGGGCGTCGAAAGCGTCAAAAGCCGAGGGCATCAGCCAATGGAATGTTCACATTTTTCTAAACACGAGCTTCGGTTGGTCGAGATTCCTGGCTGAACGCTTCAGGTTGAATCGTTTGCCTCGTTCAACGCCCCTGACGAGTGCTTTCCAGTCAGGAGTCAGCAGTGTTGTGGCTCTTTCAACGCTGGCGGTGTGATCGCGGCATGAGCCTTCTCTCCCTGCCCTCTCCCTACTCTCTCCCTGATCCTTGGAGACCTGCTCTCCCCCTGCTCTCTCCCTGCCCTCTCCCTGCCCGTACGATCACACCGCGGGCGTTGAACGCGTGGAAAGATGCGGAAGTAATTGACTTTGTATGGGAGAGCAGGCAGCGAACGAGGCAAACGCGTCGGGAACGTTTCTAGAGGCGAGGGCGTCGAAAGCGTCAAAAGCGCCAAAAGCCGAGGGCGTCAATGGAATGTTCATATTTTTCTAAACACAAGCTTCGGTTGGTCGAGATTCCTGGCTGAACGCTTCAGGTTGAATCGTTTGCCTCGTTCAATGCCCCTGATAAAAATCCACAACACACAAATCCACTGGCAGTGTTTAAGCTCAGCGGAGCGAGTATTCGACAGCCGCCTCTTATCAGCACACGGTGCTCACAACAAGCCAGACTAGTGGAAATCCTTCAAACACGCCAGCAGAGCAGATAACACCATACGCTGTGCAGCCGCTCAAAAGAACATACTTTTAGGGTTATGGAATTCATAAAACCTATGTACACACTAAAATAAGACGTGACTTTAACAGGCCTTCTGTAATTAGTTTGAGCTTGACTTGAAGTGCGAATTGCAGAACAACACAGCAGAAAATGGCACGTTTTTTTGTCAGTAGTGTATGCTCTACACTGCTACTACAACATTCCCCATTTCTTGTACAGACGTTTGACTGTTTTATCTTCAACAGAGCTGAGAAAGGCAACATTCCCATCCCCATTGTTGAGGTCTGATGGTAGTGTGAGACAGTGGTCTACTCTGCTCACTGGGTATAACCTTAATTTAATAAAAAAAACAGCAACAAACAGCAAACAGCAACATTTTGATTGTATCTACCAGAGACGGCCTATTGGGTTAGAACTAAGAAAATCTTTGGTATCTACTACCATTGTCTGGCACCTGGATGATTGTTTTTGTGGATGAGCGCACCTTCCAAATGCTTAAGTCTGATATCCAAGACTGTGTCTTGGTTATTTACTTTTTCACTTTCTGTTTACTGAAGAAAAGTTATATACCGGTATATATATGTAGTATGTAATATACACAAAAAGGGACACGCGCGCGCACACACACACACACACACACACACACACACACACACACACACACACACACACACACACACACACACACACACACACACACACACACACACACACACACACACACACACACACACACACACACAGCATGTCATTAGTGTGTTGAGGATGGGGTCCTGGTGAGTCATAGGTCAGTGAGGAACCAACGTGGCGTCATGTGGGGCATGTGGCTACTAAGGAAACTAACAAACATTACAGCATTCTCTATCTCCATTTTCTCTCTCCATTCTCTCTCTCTCTTTCCTTGTCTGTGTCATTCTCTCTCTCCCTCTCCCTCTCTCTTGCTCACTCTCATCCTCCCTCCTTCTCCCATCTGTCTATTACTCCCTCACTCCATCTCTGTCTCTCCTTTATGCCCTCTCTCTGCCTTGCTTTCATTTTTTCATCATTCTTTCTTTGGCTATTTTGATATCTACTATACCTTTTGCTTTCTCTACATGTCTCTGTCTCTGTCTCTGTTTCTATCTGTCTGTCTGTCTGTCTGTCTGTCTGTCTATCTCTCTCTCTCTCTCTCTCTCTCTCTCTCTCTCTCTCTCCCTTTCCCTCTCTGTGTGGGAGACCGGGTGGGAATGTAAAAGGCCCTGGTTGAGTCCAGGATCACTGTGGAGCATGCCTACTACCAGGCTATTGACAACCTTGAACTATTCGATAAGAAGTGGTGTGTAGATAAGGGGATGTGGACAGTTAATGTGGGTGGTGAGTTAAGTTTTCTTTGGTAAGGGGTTGGTTTTAATGGGGTAGGGTAGGGGGGAGGTGCCGGTTGTTGTGTGGGCCATAAAGGGATTTTTAAAGTCACAAAGTCTCTCTCTCTCTATCCCCCCTATTTTGATGATGCCAAAGACATGGTGCTGTGAGTGGTGGTGTCTGTTGACTGACTGCTGTTGACGGCCAGACTGTTGCTTTGGTGGCTGTGTGGGCCATACAAGGATATTTAAAGTAAAAAAAATCTCTCTCTCTATCCCCTATTTTGATGATGCCAAAGACATGGTGCTGTGAGTGGTGGTGTCTGTTGACTGGTGTGGGATATGAAGGAGTTGGAGACGGCCAGACTGGAGGAGCAAGAATGAGAGGAGGACTGCAATCATGGAGGAAAAGGAGGAGCAGGAAGACGGAGAAGAATAGAGGGCAGTGATGGAGAGGAGAGGAGGAGGAGGAGAGGAGACAATGTGTGTGTACATGTGTGCATTTGTGTGTGTGTGTGTGTGTGTGTGTGTGTGTGTGTGTGTGTGTGTGTGTGTGTGTGTGTGTGTGTGTGTGTGTGTGTGTGTGTGTGTGTGTGTGTGTGTGTGTGTGTGTGTGTGTGTGTGTGTGTTGTTAAATCTGAGTGGTATATCCAGCTGCATTTTGCAGCTGACCAACAACTGATTGACCATACATTTTAGCCTTTCCTGTGTTCAATTAATTGGGCCAGGAATGTGGCATGTTTACTGTTACTTTGCTGATATCTGGAGAGCTCAGAGCGAGAGCCTCTGCTGTTGAAGGCCATTGTGCCAGAGCACAGTGTGCTCGCGCCTAACTTTCCAGATAGCAGACACATCTCTAGGCTGTGTGTTATCCTTAGCAATAGGTGTTTTTATGATTTGTCACCCCTGGAGAAATGGAGACGACATCTTCCTTAACTAACATCATACTTGCATACGTGTAACCTGCTGACCTGACCTATAAAAACCGTTGCCACCATTTTGTCAGCTATCGGTCGATTTTGCCTGTCATTCGAATGAGATAGGATGCTGCCTAGTTAGTGAGACGATGTGAGACTTAGTCTCATTTTTATTTCTTTTTAACCTTTATTTTTCTTCTACTTTTACGTCTTTTATTTTCTTCTTATTCTTTTTGTAATCTCACTTTTTCTATAATAAATTGTATCCTGATCGATCCTTTTAATTACGAAGTCAAAACTTATTTTATTTTTGCAAGTGAGTCAACTTAAACACAACGCAGAGCATTCATCCTTCAATTTTTATTGGAGAAGAGAATTTTGGAAACGTCCAAAATCTAACAGTGTGTGTGTGTGTGTGTGTGTGTGTGTGTGTGTGTGTGTGTGTGTGTGTGTGTGTGTGTGTGTGTGTGTGTGTGTGTGTGTGTGTGTGTGTGTGTGTGTGTGTGCAGGCCCGTTTCTAGGATTTTGGGGGCCCTAGGCAAAGGAGTTGTCGGGGCCCTAGGGCTTTTTGGGGGGGGGGGGGGGGGTTGGGCTCCTGACGGGGCAGCCACGGCGCCAGAAATTTCTGTTTCGGATGGGCCAGACCATTTTTGGATGGCACTTCAGTCATTGTCACATACTGTAGCCTACCAATACAACATCATGTCACATGGAAACATAATGAAACAAACAAGTCACCTTAGACAGTGTTGTGGCTATGCAGGGCAACACATGCATGAAGGGCAATGAATGCATTAAGAGCACGCATACACCAGCATTTTTTCGGTGAGGAAATGCAATCTAGGTATTATGATAACTAGTCCCTCCAATTCATTTCATGAAACTTTATGAAGAAAGACCTGGGAAAATATAGCCCATTCCATTCAGTAGGCTCATCTCAAATGAAAGTAGGCCTATATGGCCCAATCAGGGTTTTTTTTTACCCTACCACGAAAATCATGATCTGCATTGCCAATCACAAATAAAGAATGGTCTAATCTTTCCAGCCACTTTGAGAATCTAACCGAGGGTGCTCCATTTGTGCAAAACGAAATATTGACTCGTAAAACAATAGGCGTAGCCTACAGTTCAGAAACTCATGGCTGAGAAACGAATGAGCAGGCACAGTGGGGTTGGGGGGATGTGATATTGGTAAGCCAGAATTCTGTAACCAAGCCAAGGGGGGTCTCCCCGACTATATAGCCTATTTTTTCGTATTGCATCCATCACGCACTTGAAAATACAATCCAAATGTTTGTGTTATTAGTAGTAGGCTACCGCAGCAAACACGAATAGGCAGCGACCAAGGATCACTGAACAACCTCCGCGGTTGCCAACTGTGTTATAGGGACCAATATCCCGTTGTCCTTACCTTGCGTTGTCTTGACCGCAGAATGTATCCCAGAATGTATCCCAACCTCTAACTGTAATCCACGCGTTTCCACAATCATGGTCCCAAATTCCAATGTGTAACCCCACATATAGTAATAGCAAGAAATGGACTATTGTGCTACAATTTAGCTATCCCACTCATCGCACTTGTGACTCCTGTTATCCGATAGGCATTACATTGTTCATTCGTTTCTTCTTGCGTTTGTCCACATCCAAAGCAGTTCCGTGTTGAAAAAAGGTGCGTTATTGAACAATCGATGTTTGCAGTGCTTACAGCACGTGGGTGTTTTTGAAAACATATGAATGAAGCATCTCGCTGTCTGTGCGATGTCAACTGGCCTGGGACAGTCTGGTAGTTTGGCAGCAGTAGGCTACAGAGAGTAGCCTAATGTGTCGTCTTCAAGATTAACTTTTATTATAAAAGCAACTGTCTCCAAAAATGTAATGTAAACTGGCGTCTGCGTAACATCCAGTGAGAGAGATTGTGTCGCTCCATTTTCAGTTTGTATTTGCGTGGAATATGATGCTTGAACCAATTGGAAGGGGGCCCCCCTCCAGATGGGGGTACTTTGACTATATTGTCGATGCGCTCGCTGTTCGGCAATTGACATTTTCACGTTGTCGCAAACCTATTGGAAGGGGGCCCCCTCGAGCAAGGGGGTATTAGGGAGGCGCTGTCGCTTCCCTCGCAGCAGAGCCCTTCATACAGGCGACGGTGCCATATTATGAAGCTATTTAAAATCGTCACTGCTGTTGGGTACATAACCTGTCGTCCTTGGGGGCCCCACCTACTTGGGGGCCCTAGGCAACTGCCTACATTGCGTACCTTAACGCAACGGGCCTGTGTGTGTGTGTGTTTCAGCAGGGCAGGGGTGGGGTGGGTTTTTAGATAACGTATTAGGTCTTCTTCACACGGTTTTAGTTTTTAGATAAGGTAGCCATCACAAATTTTGGTCGTTTTTGATAAGGTAGCCATCACACATTTTGGTTGTTTTAGATAAGGTAGCCATCACACATTTTGGTTGTGTTAGATAAGGTAGCCTTCCCTTCACACAGCTTTAGTTTTTTAAGCCTTTCCTTCACAAAGCTTTTCTGTGGATTTGTATGATGTCTCTCAACAAACCTCTACATGATTGATGGAAGATCTAAGAAAGTGTTGAAACATTGCCTTGCTTCTTGAAAATGAACTGTTTGGAGAATAAATGTGTCTGGACTCCTCTGAAATACGGCAGGCCTACATACTACACTTTTAAAAGATGGCGTGTATACAAAACATCCTGTATCGAGTTAGGCAAATGTACCAGCAGCATCGTGGCCGGAGACACAGGACCAATACACCACTTAATGGGGTTAAGAACATTATTATTTATGGAACAGAATTGGACATTTTGTTATGATATATATATATTTTTAATTATAATACATTTTCTATTTCATATGTTCTGTCATTTGACGAAGGTGCGTATGGAAAGAAACTGTGTTCAGATTGAATTTCTTAAGTGGGTTGAAATATGTAATAAGGTGGCAGCCTCCCAGGGGAAATTCACACTGAATCCAAAACAGGCAAACAGGCAAACCACACGATCAAAGGCTCCAGGGAGGGGTGTGTGTGAGAGTTTGTGTGTGTCTCTGTGTGCGCGCATTTAATCTGAAAGCCGTCTCATAATAGAGAGTCTAGCTCAGCATAATAACCACATGCACAGACTCAACTTTCTCTCTCTGTACTACCTTCTCTCCTCCCCAAACCCCCATATTATAAACCCCCATATTATAAACCCCATATTATAAACCCCATATTATAAACCCCATATTATAAACCCCATATTATAAACCCCCATATTATAAACCCCATATTATAAACCCCATATTATAAACCCCATATTTATAAACCCCATATTATAAACCTCCATATTATAAACCCCATATTATAAACCCCATATTATAAACCCCATATTATAAACCCCATATTATAAACCCCATATTATAAACCCCATATTATAAACCCCCATATTATAAAGGGCCCATATTATAAACCCCCCATATTATAAACCCCCATATTATAAAGGCCCATGTTATAAAGGCCCATGTCATACATGTGTGGGTGCTATGGTGTCCATGTTATATGTGTTGGTGCTACTGTACGGTGCCCATGTTATACATGTGTTGGTGCTATGATGTCCATGTTATAAATGTGTGTTTGCCATGATGCCCATGTTATAAATGTGTTGGTGCTACTGTATGGTGCCATGTTATAAATGTGTGTTTGCCATGATGTCCATGTTATAAGTTTGTGTGTTTGCTATGGTGCCCATGTTATAAATGTGTTGGTGCTATGGTGCCATGTTATAAATATGAGTTGGTGCTATGGTGCCCATGTTATAAATGTGTTGGTGCTATGGTGCCATGTTATACATGTGTTGGTGCTACTGTATGGTGCCATGTAATACATGGCAACTGTTTTCCTGCGTGCCCATGTCATACATGTGTGGGTGCTATGGTGTCCATGTTATATGTGTTGGTGCTACTGTACGGTGCCCATGTTATACATGCTGACTGTTTTCCTGCTATGGTGCCCATGTTATAAATATGAGTTTGCCATGATGCCCATGTTATAAATGTGTTGGTGCTACTGTATGGTGCCCATGCTATACATGTGTTGGTGCTATGATGCCCATGTTATAAGTGTGTGTTTGCTATGGTGCCCATGTTATAAATGTGTTGGTGCTATGGTGCCCATGTTATAAATATGAGTTGGTGCTATGGTGCCCATGTTATAAATGTGTTGGTGCTATGGTGCCATGTTATACATGTGTTGGTGCTACTGTATGGTGCCATGTTGTACGTTGCAACTGTATGGTGCAGTGTTATAAATGTGTGGGTGTTAGAGAGATAAAGAGAGCGATAGTAAAAGCAAAAGAAAAAAAATCGATGCACAGCTGCATCAATGCCAACAAATCTTTGGCTATCGATCAGCAGCTCTGGTCAGCCTGCGGTGATTAATGCATCATAATCAGATAGCTCATTCAGGAGCGCGCACACACACACACACACACACACACACACACAGACACACACGCACACACACACACACACACACACACACACCCACACACAGACACACACACAACACACACACACACACACACACACACCACACACACACACACACACTGAAACCCAACACCACCCCCTCACACAAAAACACACACACACACTCACTCACACACACAAACAAACAGCGCCCCTCCCACATACACACACACTGAAGGCAACCCCTCCAACAGTCCAGATATAAAAGGAGACCCATGAATAGAGAGAAGAGAGTGTGTACATGTGTGTGTATGTTTATGTGTGTGGATCTTTGTTTCCCTGTGTGTGTATTTGTGTGCGAGAGTGACTATGTGTACGTGTGTGCAGGATTGTCAGGGTTGCTGATAGCCTTTCTGTTCGGTGTGTGTGTGTGTGTGTGTGTAAGAGTAAGAGTAAGAGTAAGAGTAATTTATTTGTCACATACAACCCTAACCTTGTGGTCTAGCTTGCAGTGAAATGACAGTTCTGGTTAACTCCATAGTGCAGAAAGACTAACAAACAAACAAATAGAGTAGGGTAATTGTCCAGTCCATAGCTGAGAAGGTGGAATCATGTGTGGAGGCGTAGATCAACGCAGACAGTAGTCTAACGACCGTAGACAGCCGCAGTCTCCTGGAGGGGGGAAGCGCTCTTCCGGGTTGGATGAATTGCGCTCGCAGGGTGACAAAAACGGCATCCTCGCACTTGCCGTTCACCAAGATGTACAAAATTTCCGTAAATATCCGCTAACATGGGAAAGAAGTGCCCGGGATCCCT
>NW_026945731.1:603142-615642 GCF_034702125.1 Engraulis encrasicolus
GGTATGGGCAGTGATGGCGGGAATGGGGAAGGAGAGGTTTACTCCCTTTTATGGTGAATGGAAGGATCAACATGCATGTAATGTAAAGTACACTTTTTAAGTGGTGACAACGGTTCACAATAAAGGAGTGTTGAAGGTATGTCTCTCTCTCTCACTCTCTCTCTCTCACACACACACAATGCCTGCAGACATAGAACACCTTCCCTCTCCCTGACACCTATGCACACTACTCTCTATTCACTGCCACAGCTTTCTCCCTTTCAGATAATATTCACCAGAACCAGATAAACACCTGAAAACAACAAAAGAATGAAAAACAAACTGTTTTCATGCTGTTAGCTTTTGTTTTTCTGTTGTGCTCTTGGAGTCGCGGAGGCTTCGCACCAGGGCCTCTGTCTGTCTGTGTGTGTGTGTGTGTGTGTGTGTGTGTGTGTGTGTGTGTGTGTGTGTGTGTGTGTGTGTGTGTGTGTGTGTGTGTGTGTGTGTGTGTGTGTGTGTGTGTGTGTGTGTGTGTGTGTGTGTGCCCCATGGCCTCTGTGTGGGTGCAAACCGAGAGCTGGGGTCAAAGGTGAAGTAGGAAACATAAACAACACAAATCACATCCTCACCCTCACAGGAACAGCCGTTGCGCGCGCGCACGCACGCACGCACACACACACACACACAAACACACACACACACACACACACACACACACACACACACACACACACACACACACACACACACACACACACACACACACACACACACACACACACACACACACACACTACATCTTTTCTCAGATTCCTCACACACAGTCAGCTCAGTCCAGTGAATGTCAATGTGAAAGAGTAATAATTCATACGATATTTCTGCGGTAAAAAAACGAAAGTGGGTCTAAAAGACCTGAACATCTTACAAGGCTTAAATGGGAGGAGAGGGGAAGGGAAAGGGAGGGGAGAAAAGAGAGGAGAGGAGAAAAGAGAGGGGAAGGGAAAAGAGAGGGGAAGAGTAAATGGAGAAAAGGAGTAAAGAGAGGAGAGGAGAAAAAAGAAGCTTTAAAAAGGGGGAAATGTTTGAGCATCATTTGTTACAGTATATCACGTAAGTCAGTACACCCCTCACAGTTTTTGCAAATTTGTGAGTATATCTTTTCATAGGAAAGCATTAAAGAAAATCCATCCACCATCTAAAGTAAATGTGTTCATCTTGGTCTCTTCAGACCACACAACATGGTTCCAGTGATCAATAGCCTTGGTCTGTTCATCTCTCTTGAGACCAAGATAAACTAATTTGCTTTAGATGCCTTAGATGCCATCTAATAGATGGTGTCAAGCATGTGTGGTGGTATACAAGTGAGTTTTACAAAAAAGGTTATCCTCTCAATAGCCAAGCATGGTAGTGGGACTGACATGGTTTGGGGATGCATGAATGCTGTCAACACTGGCAATCTGAATTACAACAAAAAGAAACAAGCATGCCAACATGCACTGTGACTACTGAAGCAGATCATAATATTTTCTTTAGGATTGCATTCAAATCTCACACCAATCTATTTAAGCCAAGTGCACACTCAAAATATAACAATTCAATGCAAAGAAAGGTTGAAACGCACACCGATGACCTCCCTTTTAATCCCTTTTCATTTCGAGACGATTTGAGCCAACACGGCCCCTTCTCTACCGGATTTTAATCTGGGGTGTACTAGGGCTGGGCGGTTTTGGAAAAAATTAGCATCACGGTTTTCTTGATGAAAATTGATATCACGGTTTTCTGCACGGTTTTTTGATATGCGACGATTTCCCCCCAAATCTTAATCTTTCTGAGAAAAAGATGTCAAATTAAATGTTAAATTGAGATAAAATCATGAATTTAAATTAATCTCCATTCATATATATTTTTTTTTTATTTCAATAATATTTTATATAATTTATAGTTTATATTTCCCTACAAAGGGGAAAATGCAGCATTTCATAAAATAACCTAAAATCTTGACCAGGGTGTCATAGATTTTTCAAGGAAGAAGGGTTAAATGATTATAAGCAGCTGTTTTGGGTTTTTTTCCAAGACAGCCCAAAACAGCTTATTTCGTTCTACACCTGGCAACACTAATTGCTTATTTGTCGTTCTACACCTGGCAACACATCCAGCGTGTTGCGCTGCCGCTGGACTAGCGAGTAAACAACGAAAAAAAAAAACGAAAAACGAAAAAACGAAACAGACTGAAGACAGACGCTGAAAACAAGCGGATTTACTTGACATTGTGTGCATGTTGTCTTTGAATTAAAATCCAAATCCACCGTAGAAGGTATTTTGTCCGGTAGTTTGTGTCATATTGCGATGTGTTTCGCTCCTATTTTGCCCCCAAATCATTTCAAACAAATATAGCAATGTAGCAATGTATCTTGTCTGCCCATTGCATTTGAAAGCTAGGCTACTTAGCAGTCTTAACAGCACTGCGCACACAGTTGGGATGGTAATTAAATACAGTTAAGAATCAGATAACTGTTGTAGCCTGTTAACATAGCACCACATAGAATTGCCTTTTATTTAACTTTATGAGATCAAAGGTAGGCTAAATGAATTGAAATGTTTGTCATGATCCATGCCATGTGTGTTCATCTTGTTTCACTCTCATTAGCCTCAGGCCCGTTGCGTTAAGGTAAGCAATGTAGGCAGTTGCCTAGGGCCCCCGAGTAGGTGGGGCCCCCAAGGACGACAGGTTATGTACCCAACAGCAATGACGATTTTAAATAGCTTCATAATATGGCACCGTCGCCTGTATGAAGGGCTCTGCTGCGAGAGAAGCGACAGCGCCTCCTAATACCTCCTTGCTCGAGGGGGCCCCCTTCCAATAGGTTTGCATCAGCGACAACGTGGAAATGTCAATTGCCGAACAGCGAGCGCATAGACAATATAGTCAAAGTACCCCCATCTGGAGAGGGCCCCCCTTCCAATTGGTTCAAGCATCATATTCCACGCAAATACAAACTGAAAATGGAGCGACACAATCTCTCTCACTGGATGTTACGCAGACGCCAGTTTACATTACATTTTTGGAGACAGTTGCTTTTATAATAAAAGTTAATCTTGAAGACGACACATTAGGCTACTCTCTGTACTGCTGCCAAACCACCAGACTGTCCCAGGCCAGTTGACATCGCACAGACAGCGAGATGCTTCATTTACAGTTTACATATGTTTTCAAAAACATCCACGTGCTGTAAGCACTGCAAACGTCGATTGTTCAATAACGCACCTTTTTTCGACACGGAACTGTTTTGGATGTGGACAAACGCAAGAAGAAACGAATGAACAATGTAATGCCAGGACAGGAGTCACAAGTACGATGAGTGGGATAGCTAAATTGTAGCACAACAGTCCATTTCTTGCTATTACTAGGCTATATGTGGGGTTACACATTGGAATTTGGGACCATGATTGTGGAAACGCGTGGATTACAGTTAGAGGTTGGGATACATTCTGGGATACATTCTGCGGTCAAGACAACGCAAGGTAAGGACACCGGGATATTGGTCCCTATAACACAATTGTCAACCGCGGAGGTTGTTCAGTGATCCTTGGTCGCTGCCTATTCGTGTTTGCTGCGGTACTACTAATAACACAAACATTTGGATTGTATTTTCAAGTGCGTGATGGATGCAATACGAAAAAATAGGCTATATAGTCGGGGAGACCCCCCTTGGCTTGGTTACAGAATTCTGGCTTACCAATATCACATCCCCCCAACCCCACTGTGCCTGCTCATTCGTTTCTCAGCCTTGAGTTTCTGAACTGTAGGCTACGCCTATTGTTTTACGAGTCAATATTTCGTTTTGCACAAATGGAGCACCCTCGGTTAGATTCTCAAAGTGGCTGGAAAGATTAGACCATTCTTTATTTGTGATTGGCAATGCAGATCATGATTTTCGTGGTAGGGTAAAAAAAAAACCCTGATTGGGCCATATAGGCCTACTTTCATTTGAGATGAGCCTACTGAATGGAATGGGCTATATTTTCCTTCATAAAGTTTCATAAAATGAACTAGTTACCATAATACCTAGATTGCATTTCCTCACCGAAAAAATGCTGGAGTATGCGTGCTCTTAATGCATTCATTGCCCTTCATGCATGTGTTTCCCTGCATAGCCACAACACTGGCTAAGGTGACTTGTTTGTTTCATTATGTTTCCATGTGACATGATGTTGTATTGGTAGGCTACAGTATGTGACAATGACTGAAGTGCCATCCAAAAATGGTCTGGCCCATCCGAAACAGAAATTCTGGCGCCGTGGCTGCCCCGTCAGGAGCCCCCCCCCCCCCCTCCCCCCCCCCAAAAAGCCCTAGGGCCCCGACAACCCCTTTGCCTAGGGCCCCCAAAATCCTAGAAACGGGCCTGACTAGCCTCTAGCGCGTAACCAATTATTTTATTAGTTCAATCAACATCTTACATTGTGGTGACATTCCTTAGTAGAACAGCAACAACAGTGGACTTAGCAGAGTTGAAATGAAGTGTCAGCGACTTGTGAATTAAAAGAATCTTTGGAAGTGTGACACGGAGTATGAAGCTCACGCACATAACATAGTAGGCTATAAACAACAACAACAAAACCGTCTCTCATCAAAAAGAGAACCTTGTGTAGTGTAAACCGAGATCACGGTTTTATAACCGTTGTCATGGCATTGGAACTTTTTGGGGTTTTAGCGCCACCCTGTGGTATGTTTCTAGTGGGGAAATACTCATCATTAAGCCTGCCTTTTATTTTGATACTTACCTTCAGTTGATGTAACTTCCTGTGATGTCAAATCTAACTAGAATTGCTAGATCATTCCTTCAGTTGAATCTGACCAAGCCAAGGTGAAGACCTGCTCATCTTTGAAGGACATTCTTGCCCCTGTTCAGGCTTTGCTTGTAAGTTGATATTGTTCATGATTTTGTATATGAAGGACCAATTTATGCTTGTATGCATCTTAAGTTAATTTGTAGTCAAATTAATGGCAGTACTTCGTTTTTTGTGTAGATGTAATGTCTGAAGATTTTCTGCAAGTCATCTAGGGCTAGCAAGCTAACTAGCATGTTCATTTCTTCATGTAATTCGAATGCTACTGTGAACGTGTGTAGAAGTAAGAAGGAAACTCACTTTTGTGTACATTTCTGTTTGTTTATTATTTTAGTTTTACAAAGAGGACTTTAAGGAAAGAATTCTGTAAACTTTGAAGACTGGATAAATGTTCAAAACCCACTTCTGCCTCAGACATTACTTCCATCGTTCCATTGTTAGCTGTCTATCTAGTCAAGTAAATGGGCGCCTGATGAGGACAGAACAGTAAAAAAGCATCCAGCACAGCGAGCAGAACTACTCAAGGAGAGCAATCTTCAACTTCTCATCATCTTCACCACTGCTTACACCCGGCTTGCTTCACATCTGAATGATGGAGGGAAACACAGCAGTTGAAGAGCCACCTCAACACCCCACAGTAGAACCCAATACAGCAGCTGAAGTTACAGCACCGCAATCTACTTTGGAAACCAGGTCAGTCGCTCGTGCATCTTCCAGTAAATTTGCATCAAATAAATCAAACGAAACATCATCTAGCAGAGCCAAAGCTGCAGCTCAGGCTAAATTGGAGGCAGCTCGCGTAAGAGCTGAATTTGCTAGGAAGGAGTCAAACATTCTGATTGAGAAAGCACAAATTGAAGCTAGATTAAATGAACTCAGACATGAACAGGAAGTTATAGCCGCAGAAGCAGAGGCTAATGCGCTTGAAGCAGCAGAGGAGCTTGAAGAGGTTGACGATAAATCACTCCTAGAAGAAAAGGAAGAGAGAACACGTCAATATGTTCAGCTACAGTTAACAGAAAATGTTAAGCAACCTGCACGGCCCATATCACCAATAATTAATGTGCTGAAATCTCAGTCTCCCCCAAGACCGCGCCTTACTGAGTTCGCAGTTAAAGCTCATTCCTCTAAAACACCCAACCTTACCAAACCAGTACCGCAACCCACCAAGTCTACACCTCATCGCACATCTCCATGGCAACCTACTGCTGGTGCAGAACAGTTCTCACCTCTCAAAGGTGTTTCTCAACAGCCAGTAGATGGCAGTCCAGACATTAGCGACGTAGCTAGATACCTGGCACGCAGAGATCTGATTACCTCCGGCCTCTCACAGTTCGATGATTCACCTGAGAACTATTGGGCGTGGAAATCGTCGTTCCTCAACGCCATCGTTGGATTACACCTCAGCGCCAGTGAAGAGCTGGACCTCCTAATTAAGTGGTTAGGGCGAGAATCTGCACAGCATGTCAGGAGGATAAGAGCAGTGCATGTAGGTAACCCCTCTACTGGATTGGCCAAGGCCTGGGAACGCCTGGAAGAATGCTTCGGTTCCCCAGAGATCATCGAGAAGTCACTCTTCGACAGGCTCACAAACTTCCCAAAGGTCACCAACAAGGATCCTGTGAAGCTGAGAGAACTCAGCGACCTACTTAACGAGTTAGAATCCGCTAAGCTAGAAGGCTATCTCCCTGGACTTAGCTACTTGGACACTGCACGTGGTGTCGCTCCTATAGTGGAGAAGTTACCATACAACCTCCAAGAACGTTGGCTTAACCAGGGCTTCAAGTACAAGGCCAAACATGGAGTAACCTTCCCTCCATTCTCCTTCTTTTGTGAGTTCGTCAGCGATGAGGCACGAGCACGAAACGATCCAGGTTTCAGGGTGCAAACTGGTAACACGGAATACCTAAAGCAAGGCGCCGCTGCTAAGAAACCGCAAAGGAGTCTAGTGTCTGCCCACAAAACAGACATATCACAAGAGAGAGACAAGAGGGAAGTTTCAGGCCACAAAGCTGGTGATGTTGAGAAGCAATGCCCCCTTCATAAGAAGCCGCATCCTCTGAAGCGCTGCAGAGGGTTCCGCAGCAAGCCCTTAGAGGAACGTAAAGCCCTTTTGAAGGACATCGGTGTCTGCTTTAGATGCTGCTCCTCAACAAGTCACATGGCCAAAGAGTGCACTACAGCCATCAAGTGCAAAGAGTGTGATAGTGAGAAACACGTCTCTGCTCTCCATCCTGGACCGCCACCGTCACTACCTGGGCATGGCGGGGAGAGCGCAGTAGAAACACAGCCACCAACTGTCGACTCAAGCTGTACTGAGGTGTGTGGAGAGGGTCAAAGTCCACGGTCCTGCTCCAAGATCTGCTTAGTGAAGGTCTTTCCTGAAGCACACCCAGAGAGAGTGACAAGAGCTTATGCAGTTCTAGATGACCAAAGTAACCGGTCTCTTGCAAGACCCGACTTCTTTGACATCTACGGCATCAAGGGGTCAGACTCACCCTTCACACTGCGTACGTGCGCTGGGACAACACAGATGATGGGTAGAAGAGCCACAGGGTTCATCGTACAGTCACTAGATGGAACTACAACGCTCAACTTGCCTACGCTAATTGAATGCAGCAACATTCCAAGTGACCGTGCTGAGATCCCAACTCCTGAAGCAGCTTTGCACCACCCTCACCTCAAGTCCATAGCTCACTCCATCCCACCACTGGATCCTGAGGCCAAGATCCTCCTGTTGCTGGGTCGCGACCTACTCAGAGTCCACAAAGTGAGAGAGCAGCGGAACGGTCCACATGATGCCCCATATGCGCAGAGAGTGGACCTGGGCTGGGTCATCGTAGGTGACGTCTGCTTAGGGAGCACTCACAGGCCTGCAGCCATTCAAACTTACCGCACCAACATCCTTGAGAACAAACGCCCTTCCTTCTTCAGACCCTGTCCTAACAGACTTCATGTCAAGGAGAAGTTTGGGTCTCTGTCTGAACAGACAGCCGTTCCAGACATTCACAGATCGTTTGAATGCACACTAGGAAGCACAATCTTTGAGACAACCAAAGATGACAACAAGATAGGACTTTCTGTGGAAGACAGACTGTTCCTAGAGCTAATGGATAAGGAGATGTTCATAGACAATTCGAACAGTTGGGTTGCCCCACTTCCATTCAGAACACCTCGCGAACGCCTACCTCACAGTCGCGACCAGGCACTCACACGGCTGGCTTCGGTCCAACGCACTCTGGAGAAAAGACCTGAAATGAAGAAGCACTTCGTCACCTTCATGCAGAACATCTTTGATCGTGACCACGCTGAGCAGGCTCCTCCACTCCCAGCTGGAAAAGAGTGCTGGTATTTACCCATCTTTGGAGTCTACCACCCGCAGAAACCTGGCCAAATCAGGGTGGTCTTTGACTCAAGTGCGAAGAGCCATGGTGTTTCACTGAATGACGTCCTGCTGTCTGGACCAGACCTGAACAACAGCTTGGTCGGCGTCTTGTTGCGGTTCAGACGTGAAGCCATTGCAGTGATTGTGGACATCGAACAGATGTTTCACAGCTTCGTTGTCAGGGAGGACCATCGAGATTTCCTGCGGTTCTTCTGGCATGAGCACAATGATCCAGCCAAAGACCTCTGTGAGTACCGCATGAAGGTTCATGTATTCGGCAACAGCCCTTCTCCATCAGTTGCCATATACGGACTTCGGCGCGCTGCAGCTCACAGCGAAGAGGAATTTGGCTCAGATGCACACTGCTTCATAGAAAGGGAGTTCTATGTGGATGATGGGCTTCTCTCAAGACCCACAGCTAGCGAAACCATCGATCTGTTGAAACGGACACAGAAGATGCTTGCCATATCCAACATTCGTCTCCACAAAGTGGCATCCAACAGCAAGGAAGTAATGGAAGCATTTCCTGTCGACGACCGCGCCAAAGGGCTCAAGGAACTCAACCTAGATGCTGATGCAACACCTATTCAGCGAAGCCTAGGCCTAAGGTGGGACTTAACCAAAGACACTTTCACCTTCCAAGTGGCAGACACAGTCAAACCCTACACACGGAGAGGAGTCCTAGCCACCATCAATGGACTGTTCGATCCGCTGGGGTTTGCTGCACCAGTCACAATCCAGGGAAAGATGCTGCTCAGAGAGCTCTCAAGCAAGGCTTTGGATTGGGACTCTCCTCTTCCTGCAGACAGGGAAGCTGAATGGAACACTTGGAGAGATTCTCTCAGCGATCTTCAGCAGTTACAGATCCGAAGACCTTATGCTGCTACAACACTTTCAACGGCTACAAGGAAAGAGCTACACGTTTTCTCAGATGCTTCAGTGAAAGCTATTGCAGCTGTCGCCTATCTCAAAGTCATTGACTCAGAGGAGAAGCCTCATGTCGGATTTGTACTGGGCAAAGCAAAACTAGCTCCACAGTCTGCGCACACCATCCCCAGATTGGAACTGGGAGCTGCTGTTCTAGCCGTGGAAATCGCAGAGGTCATCGCCAGTGAATTGGACATCGATCTGAATGCTGTTGAATTCTACACAGACAGTCGTGTAGTCCTCGGATACATTAGTAACCAGACCAGGAGGTTCTATGTATATGTTGGCAACAGGGTGCAACGTATCCGAAGATCGTCAGAACCCATGCAGTGGCACTACGTTTCCACAACCTGTAACCCAGCTGACATAGGCACTCGGTCTGTGTCTGCAGCCATGTTGAGTGACAGCGCCTGGCTCAAGGGGCCTGCCTTCTTGTCACATGCCAACGAAGATCCAGACACAGAATCCTACGACCTCATTGACCCTGATTCAGATGCAGAGGTACGAGCAGCCGCCACTCACCTGCTCACTGGATCGCCTCAGCTTGGATGTCAGAGGTTCGAGCGGTTTTCCTCGTGGAAGAGGCTGGTCAGGGCCATAAGCGTGCTAGTCCACGTTGTCCAATCCGTCAAAGACAAAGCCCAGGATAAGATATGTCGTTCATGGCATTACTGCAAACAGCCACACAGCGTTGAAGAGCTGGCAAAAGCAGAAAACATAATCATCAAAAGTGTGCAGAAAGAGGCCTTCAAGGAGGAACTTACCTGCATAGCTGGAGGAAAAGACATTCCTACACACAGTCCTCTGCACAAACTCAGTCCTTACCGTGATGAAGAGGGAATGCTGAGAATAGGAGGACGTCTCAGACATGGTGACCTGGAGTACAACGAGAAGCATCCTATTGTTCTTCCAGGGGGTCATGTTGCGAAACTTCTCATAGAGCACCATCACCAGCGAGTGATGCACCAGGGTCGAGTTTTCACAGAAGGAGCAGTGCGATCTGCTGGATATTGGATCATTGGAGCAAGAAGACTGATCAAGCATGTCCTGCACAACTGCATCACCTGCAGAAAACTCAGAGGCCGAGCAAACACTCAGCTGATGGCAGACTTACCACCCGATCGCTTGAGCATGGAACCACCCTTTACCTTTGTGGGCCTAGACGTATTTGGTCCTTGGCCAGTTGTCACACGGCGCACCAGGGGAGGCCAGGCAAACAGCAAGCGGTGGGCTGTCCTTTTCACGTGCCTTAGTACACGCGCCATACACATTGAGCTGATAGAGTCAATGGACTCCTCAAGTTTCATTAATGCCTTCCGGAGGTTCATCAGCTTGCGTGGACCTGCTAAACAGATTCGATCTGACTGCGGTACCAATTTTGTTGGTGCTTGTCGAGAGCTGAAGTTCCTGCAGACAGACCCAAACCTGTCCAACATCCGGAGGTACCTAGGAGAAGAAGGTTGCACATGGATCTTCAACCCGCCTCATTCCTCTCACATGGGAGGCAGCTGGGAGAGAATGATAGGGGTATCCAGACGCATCCTAGATGCAATGCTTCTCCAATCCAGCCACGTTCACTTGACACATGAAGTGCTTTCCACTCTCATGGCAGAGGTAACAGCCATAATCAACGCCAGACCACTGTCCCCTATCACGACAGACCCAGACTCACCGTTCCTGCTCACGCCAGCAATGCTCCTCAGCCAAAAGGTCTGCACTCCTCTTCCTCCACCAGGAGGTTTCGACGCAAAGGATCTGCACAGGCAGCAATGGAGACAGGTGCAGCACCTTGCAGAGGTGTTTTGGAACAGATGGAGACGGGAGTATCTTGGGACACTTCAGAGCAGAGCAAAGTGGCAGGCCAACCGTCCAAACCTCCAAGTTGGAGATTTGGTGCTTCTGAAAGACCAGCAAGTGAGTCGCAACGAATGGCCAATGGGGATCATCAACAACACCTTCCCGGACAAAGATGGTAAGGTCAGAAAGGTCGAGGTGAAGATCTTCAAGAACAGAGCTGCCAAAACCTACCAGAGGCCTGTATCTGAAACGGTGCTTCTCATGTCCCGCAACAACTGAGAGTCACAGGACTGCGTTTAGAGACTGTAATTGATATGTTTAAGTTTGAAATTGTAGTGGTATATCACAATACCAGACGGGGAGTGTCATGGCATTGGAACTTTTTGGGGTTTTAGCGCCACCCTGTGGTATGTTTCTAGTGGGGAAATACTCATTATTAAGCTTGCCTTTTATTTTGATACTTACCTTCAGTTGATGTAACTTCCTGTGATGTCAAATCTAACTAGAATTGCTAGATCATTCCTTCAGTTGAATCTGACCAAGCCAAGGTGAAGACCTGCTCATCTTTGAAGGACATTCTTGCCCCTGTTCAGGCTTTGCTTGTAAGTTTATATTGTTCATGATTTTGTGTATTTAGGACCAATTTATGCTTGTATGCATCTGAAGTTAATTTGTAGTCAAATTAATGGCAGTACTTCGTTTTTTGTGTAGATGTAATGTCTGGAGATTTTCTGCAAGTCATGTAGAGCTAGTAAGCTAACTAGCATGTTCATTTCTTCATGTAATTTGAATGCTACTGTGAATGTGTGTAGAAGTAAGAGGGAAACTCACTTTTATGTACATTTCTGTTTGTTTATTGTTTTAGTTTTACAAAGAGGACTTTAAGGAAAGAATTCTGTAAACTTTGAAGACTGGATAAATGTTCAAAACCCACTTCTGCCTCAGAAATTCCTTCCATCGTTCCATTGTTAGCTGTCTGTCTAGTCGAGTAAATGGGCGCCTGATGAGGACAGAACAACCGTACACCGCCCAGCTCTAGGGTGTGCTCACTTTCGTGGGTACATGTTCAAACATGAATGGCTGTATTTGTTTTTTTTCTGAGTAAACAAGAAATTTAAGCGATTATATATGTTGTTAAAAGGTCACTAATCATTGTGTCAAAGTGAAATTTCTTTAATGCTTTCCTATGAAAAGATATACTCACAAATCTGCAAAAACTGTGAGGGGTGTACTCACTTACGTGATATGCTGTAGCAGCAGCCACTCGTGTACAAGAGTTCAGAGAGGTAAGTGTGAAGAGCTGCTTTCATCTGACCTCGTAAAGGGCCATTCAATAACACACACACACACGCACGCACGCACGCACGCACGCACACACACACACACACACACACACACACACACACACACACACACACACACACACACACACACACACACACACACACACACACACACACGCTTTTCACAAGCTGTGAGAGCAAAAGACTGACACATTTCTCCTTTCAATTAAAAGCTCCTTTTCTGCTCCCACCCAGATAGTTTTCTGCTTGTGCGTGTAAAT
>NW_026945731.1:620642-630017 GCF_034702125.1 Engraulis encrasicolus
GAGACAGTGGTCTACTCTGCTCACTGGGTATAACCTTAATTTAATAAAAAAAAACAACAAGCAACAAAAAAAAGCAACAAACAGCAAACAGCAACATTTTGATTGTATCTACCAGAGACGGCCTATTGGGTTAGAACTAAGAAAATCTTTGGTATCTACTACCATTGTCTGGCACCTGGATCGTTGTTTTTGTGGATGAGCGCACCTTCCAAATGCTTAAGTCTGATATCCAAGACTGTGTCTTGGTTATTTACTTTTTCACTTTCTGTTTACTGAAGAAAAGTTATATACCGGTATATATATGTAGTATGTAATGTACACAAAAAGGGACACGCGCATACACACACGCACACGCGCACACACACACACACATTTGTAGGTACAATTCCTGCCACTTCTCTACGCAGAGAAACTCATGACAAAATTATGAGAATCATGTGACTCAAACTGATGATGATTGAGACGAAGGTCATCAATAATCACTAGTAAAAGAGTTACTTCCCCTCTGACCACCAAATGGCTGGCCCAGGGTCCCTGCCATGTTGTTCTCAGTCCTCCTCCTTTAGGAGGCGCTGTGACTAAAGCCCCATTCACAATCACCTGGTTATCAATGACCTTTGATAACCCATTGTCTTCTCCTAAATCCTCACTCTTGGTTTGGTTGCGGGACGATCAACACCGCATAGAGCTACTTGCGCATCAAACTTTGGACAAGTATTGTTGATATCTGGCCGAATATCAACATAGACTGCTTAGTTCATCTTAAAACACCTTTGCAAAGAATTCCTCACGACAAGTCTTAGATCTTGCCTGGTCATGTCTATAGACTTTCATCCGGACACTGTGAACTAAAGGCGAGTTCACTGCGAGAGAAGCCACGCACGCCTCCGTGGAACAAACTTCTCGCATTTGGGATTCAACCGAAGAATCTCGAAGCCGCAACAACAACAAAGACTTTTGCAGCCCAAACTCTCGAGGACGAGAGAAACGTGGACTGCAATCCCCATTTCCAGACGGACGTACCGAGCCTTTGGAAACTGGATCTTCCTCTTCATCTCACACAGTAGGCACTGGGCATAGCTTATGTACTGAGATAGATGTGTTTTTGAACTATGACTTGAGTTATTTTTCATGTGCACATGTTTATTTGCATTTCTCCTGCTTCTCTGTCTATCCTTCTTCTTAGCTTAGGTTCCCCTCTGCTAACCCATTCTGTATTACTGGCTACTAAGCCTAGCGACCCCGCTTGTGGCGTTCGCACGGAATAGTTCAAGTATTGATTTAACCATCAATATTCGGAACTCTCCGAGGACCGTCATAGCGCGGCCGTTTCGCTGACTAGTCTAGAAATACACGCGCTGCGCCCTTTGTTGTAACGAGCCATAACAGGCCCTAGGTTAGCAACGCAACGCTAACCATTTGTTTACACAGACACATATAGCCACTAGAGTTCCATCTCTATTTCTCTTCTCTCTCTCTCTCTCTCTCTCTCTCTCTCGTTCTTTCATTCTCTCCCTTTCAAGATACTAGATTCTCTGAACCCTCCGAGCATTTCGGTACTCTTTTATACACTTTGAGTGCATAATCTGTAGTAAACCATTCTCTGAATAGCCAACTCTGCTCGGAGCGCTCTGCCAGGTTGGGCTTGCAGCGTCTACACAAGCACGCTGAAACCCCACTTTATGTAGTTTTACAACTCGTAATGGCTGCGTAGACGGCAACGTCTCCCACTTGCTATTTCTTTTATTTCGTTTTCTTTCTCTCCCTGTTCTACTCAGACTTGTTATCGTTAATTCCAGAACCATTTGATACATTCGCGCGTCCACTACGGGACTTGAAGCGCCTAAAACCACACGGTTTACTTGCTACATAGCTGCTAGCTATCCCTATTGTTCACGGTTCTGATGCTAACGTTAACCTAGCCGAGAGGACGCCATTGTTGCCCAGCAACAGACACATACATAGTAATCAGCGCGAGTTCCTCCCACTGACTACTACTCTCTCATCCCCTTCATTTCTCTCTCCATTCCACTAGGAATTGTGTGCATTTATTACAGAAACCTAGACATTGTTGTGGACCCTTTGGGCCCTGCCTAGTCGACATTAGGCCTTTGCTAAGCAGCTACTTATCAGTAGCCTTTCCATTGTCTATGCTTTCTGTAGCTAATGCTAGCTTAGTCAACCACACACACGTGGTAGCCTATAGCAACCAGACCTCTGCTACACACACACACACACACACACACACACACACACACACACACACACACACACACACACACACACACACACACACACACAACACACACACACGCTCAGGCTGAAAGCCTGTTCCCCTCTTCTTTCTTTTCCCCTCATTTATTTTCTTTCTTGTTTTATATTATTGTGCCTTATTATTGTTATTATTCCATTTAACCGACTTTGAATGTAATGCATTTTATTAGATTACCTAGTAGTTAATAAAAGTAAATCATTTGATTGCATTTTGTTGTCCTTGTTACTTTGTACACCCAACCAACCTATTATTAGAACTTTGCCTTCAGATCAACTTTTGTACTTGTGTAACCCAGCTGATCACAGAGAATAGGCCTTACTGTTCACTGTGAACCGCTGAGTAACCCCAGTACAAAACTTATTATTAATTCTGTGTTTAGCAATTCATTGTTGAACATTGTGATTGATAATCCAAGGATTTTATGAGACGGTCCTTGACCAAAGATTTTATGAGACGGTCCTTAAATTACACTTTAATTAATTTGTTTATTAATAGTAATTAATTCATAATTAATTAAATTCCCAAACGAGATTTTACCTTCAATTCCTGGTATAGCCGCATGAGGAGTAAATCCACACACAGCTTCCCATACATTAACGTAACTCCAATTACATTACCGGTGCGGTCCGTGTAAGAATTCCGATTCTTACGCGACTGTACCTACATTACTGGTGCCGTCCGTGTGAGGATTTCGATCCTCACGCGACTGTACCTACAACACACACACACACACACACACACACACACACACACACACACACACACACACACACACACACACACACACACACACACACACACACACACACACACACACACACACACACAAACACGCGCACACACACACAGCATGTCATTAGTGTGTTGAGAATGGGGTCCTGGGGAGTCATAGGTCAGTGATGAACCAGCATGGCGTCATGTGGGGCATGTGGCTACTAAGGAAACTAACAAACATTACAGCATTCTCTATCTCCATTCTCTATCTCCATTCTCTATCTCTTTCCTTGTCTGTGTCATTCTCTCTCTCCCTCTCCCTCTCTCTTGCTCACTCTCATCCTCCCTCCTTCTCCCATCTGTCTATTACTCCCTCACTCCATCTCTGTCTCTCCTTTATGCCCTCTCTCTGCCTTGCTTTCATTTTTTCATCATTCTTTCTTTGGCTATTTTGATATCTACTATACCTCTTGCTTTCTCTACATGTCTCTGTCTCTGTTTCACCTGTCTGTCTGTCTGTCTGTCTGTCTGTCTGTCTGTCTGTCTGTCTGTCTGTCTGTCTGTCTGTCTGTCTGTCTGTCTGTCTGTCTGTCTGTCTGTCTGTCTGTCTGTCTGTCTCTCTCTCTCTCTGGTGTGTGTGGGGGACCGGGTGGGAATGTTCAAGGCCCTGGTTGAGTCCAGGATCACTGTAGAGCATGCCTGCTATCAGGCTATAGACAACCTTGAACTATTCAATAAGAAGTGGTGTGTGGATAAAGGGGTGTGAACAGCTAATGAGGGTGGTGGGTTAAGGTTTCTTTGGTAAGGGGTGCTTTTACGGGGTAGGGTAGGGTGGGAGGTGTGGGTTGCTTTGGTGGCTGTGTGGGCCATACAAGGATATTTAAAGTAATTGGGCCAGGAATGTGGCATGTTTACTGTTACTTTGCTGATATCTGGAGAGCTCAGAGCGAGAGCCTCTGCTGTTGAAGGCCAATGTGCCAGAGCACAGTGTGCTCGCGCCTAACTTTCCAGATAGCAGACACATCTCTAGGCTGTGTGTTATCCTTAGCGATAGGTGTTTTTATGATTTGTCACCCCTGGAGAAATGGAGACGACATCTTCCTTAACTAATACTTACATACTTGCATACGTGTAACCTGCTGACCTGACCTATAAAAACCGTTGCCACCATTTTGTCAGCTATCGGTCGATTTTGCCTGTCATTCGAATGAGATAGGATGCTGCCTAGTTAGTGAGACGATGTGAGACTTAGTCTCATTTTTATTTCTTTTTAACCTTTATTTTTCTTCTACTTTTACGTCTTTTATTTTCTTCTTATTCTTTTTGTAATCTCACTTTTTCTATAATAAATTGTATCCTGATCGATCCTTTTAATTACGAAGTCAAGACTTATTCTATTTTTGCAAGTGAGTCAATTAAAATACAACGCAGAGCATTTATCATTCAATTTTTTTTTGGAGAAGAGAATTTTGGAAACGTCCAAAATCTAACAGTGTGTGTGTGTGTGTGTGTGTGTGTGTGTGTGTGTGTGTGTGTGTGTGTGTGTGTGTGTGTGTGTGTGTGTGTGTGTGTGTGTGTGTGTGTGTGTGTGTGTGTGTGTGTGTGTGTGTGTGTGTGTGTGTGTGTGTGTGTTTCAGCAGGGCAGGGGTGGGGTGGGTTTTTAGATAACATATTAGGTCTTCTTCACACAGTTTTAGCTTTTAGATAAGGTAGCCATCACACATTTTGGTAGTTTTTGATAAGGTAGCCATCACACATTTTGGTTGTTTTAGATAAGGTAGCCATCACACATTTTGGTTGTTTTAGATAAGGTAGCCATCACACTTTTTGGTTGTTTTAGATAAGGTAGCCTTCCCTTCACACAGCTTTAGTTTTTTAAGCCTTTCCTTCACAAAGCTTTTCTGTGGATTTGTATGATGTCTCTCAACAAGTCTCTACATGCTTGATGGAAGATCTAAGAAAGTGTTGTAACATTGCCTTGTTTCTTTAACATGAACTGTTTGGAGAATAAATGTGTCTGGACTCCTCTGAAATACGGCAGGCCTACATACTACACTTTTAAAAGATGGCGTGTATACAAAACATCCTGTATCGAGTTAGGCAAATGCAGCAGCAGCTTCGTGGCCAGAGACACAGGACCAATACACCACTTAATGGGGTTAAGAACATTATTATTTATGGAACAGAATTGGACATTTTGTTATGATATTAAATGTATTTTTTATTATAGTACATTTTCCATTTCACATATTCTGTCATTTGACCAGGGTGCGTATGGAAAGAAACTGTGTTCAGATTGAATTTCTTAAGTGGGTTGAAATACGTAATTAGGTGGCAGCCTCCCAGGGGAAATTCACACTGAATCCAAAACAGGCAAACAGGCAAACCACACGATCAAAGGCTCCAGGGAGGTGTGTGTGAGAGTTTGTGTGTGTCTCTGTGTGCGCGCATTTAATCTGAAAGCCGTCTCATAATAGAGAGTCTAGCTCAGCATAATAACCACATGCACAGACTCAACTTTCTCTCTCTGTACTACCTTCTCTCCTCCCCAAACCCCCATATTATAAACCCCCATATTATAAACCCCATATTATAAACCCCATATTATAAACCCCCATATTATAAACCCCATATTATAAACCCCATATTATAAACCCCATATTATAAATGTGTGTTTGCTATGGTGTCCATGTTATAAATGTGTGTTTGCTATGGTGTCCATGTTATAAATGTGTGTTTGCTATGGTGCCCATGTTATAAATGTGTGTTTGCTATGGTGCCCATGTTATAAATATGAGTTGCTGCTATGTTGCCATGTTACAAATGTGTGTTTGCTATCGTGCCCATGTAATAAAAGTGTGTTTGCTATAGTGCCATGTAATAAATATGTGTTTGCTATGGTGCCATGTTATAAATGTGTGTTTGCCATGATGTCCATGTTATACATGTGTTGGTGCTATGGTGCCATGTTATAAATGTGTGTTTGCTATGGTGCCCATGTTATAAATGTGTGTTTGCTATGGTGCCCATGTTATAAATGTGTTGGTGCTATGGTGCCCATGTTATAAATGTGTTGGTGCTATGGTGCCATGTTATAAATGTGTGTTTGCCATGATGTCCATGTTATAAATGTGTGTTTGCCATGATGCCCATGTTATAAATGTGTGTTTGCTATGGTGCCCATGTTATAAATGTGTGTTTGCTATGGTGCCCATGTTATAAATGTGTGTTTGCTATGATGTCCATGTTATAAATGTGTGTTTGCCATGATGCCCATGTTATAAATGTGTGTTTGCTATGGTGCCCATGTTATAAATGTGTTGGTGCTATGGTGCCATGTTATAAATGTGTGTTTGCTATGGTGCCCATGTTATAAATGTGTGTTTGCTATGGTGCCATGTTATAAATGTGTGTTTGCTATGGTGCCCATGTTATAAGTGTGTGTTTGCTATGTGAAAGTGAAAAGTGATAGCCCATTGGGAAACTCCAACTCCCATTGTCATTGTGACACAGCACTCCACAGCACACAAGTGAACACTGCACACAACGAAATTGCATTTATGCCTCACCCGTGCAAGGGGGCAGCCCTCAGTGGCGCCCCATGGGGAGCAGTGCGGTGGGACGGTACCATGCTCAGGGTACCTCAGTCATGGAAGAGGATGGGGGAGAGCACTGGTTGATTACTCCCCGTACCAACCTGGCGTCGAACCGGCAACCTCTGGGATGCAAGTCTGACGCCCTAACCGCTCACCCATGACTGCCCATGTTATAAATGTGTGTTTGCCATGATGTCCATGTTATAAATGTGTGTTTGCCATGATGCCCATGTTATAAATGTGTTGGTGCTACTGTATGGTGCCATGTTGTACGTTGCAACTGTATGGTGCAGTGTTATAAATGTGTTAGAGAGATAAAGAGAGCGATAGTAAAAGCAAAAGAAAAAAAATCGATGCACAGCTGCATCAATGCCAACAAATCTTTGGCTATCGATCAGCAGCTCTGGTCAGCCTGCGGTGATTAATGCATCATAATCAGATAGCTCATTCAGGAGCGCGCACGCAGGCACGCACGCACGCACGCACACACACACACACAAGCACACGCGCGCACATACGCACTCACATACACAAACCCAAACATCATCCCCTAACACAAAAACACACACACACACGCACTCACACAGACAAACAGCGCCCCTCCCACATACACATACACTGAAGGCAACTCCTCCAACAGTCCAGATAAAGAGGAGACCCCATGAATACAGAACTCTCTCTCTCTCTCTCTCTCTCTCTCTCTCTCTCTCTCTCTCCGCGTAAGTTGCTATATTATATAATATAATATTAATTATGTAATAATATAATATAATATAGAGAGAGGTGGTTCTGGTCTGTGTACTCTGGATGCTGACAGTAAGGGATGGCAGTGTCAGACTGTGTGCATGTGTGTGTATGCTTATGTGTGTGTGGATCTTTGTTTCCCTGTGTGTGTGTGATTGTGTGTGAGTGTGTTTGTGCGTGCGTGCCTGTGTGTGTATTTGTGTGCGAGAGTGACTATGTGTACGTGTGTGCAGGATTGTCAGGGTTGCTGATAGCCTTTCTGTTCAGTGTGTGTGTGTGTGTGTGTGTGTGTGTGTGTGTGTGTGTGTGTGTGTGTGTGTGTGTGTGTGTGTGTGTGTGTGTGTGTGTGTTGCTGATAGCCTTTCTGTTTAGCGGACGTGAATTGAATAATAGTCACTTAGATGGGAGTGATCCATCGCTAAGCCCATTAACAGGCCTGGAAGAGTGAGAGCGCCTTGTTTCTCTCTCTCTCGCTATCTCTCCCTTTCTCTCTCTCTTTCCATTCTACTCACACAATCCCCACTTTCTTTCTCTTTTCCTCTCCCCCTCGCTCTCCTCCTTCTAGACCTTCACTCTCCTCCCTCTCTCAATCCCTCACCTCCATATCTCCACCCTCTCCCCTCCATCTATATTCTGCCTCTCCACCCTCTCTCCTCCAACTCTCTCTCCACCCTCTCTTCTCCAAACCTCTCTCTCTCTCTCTGTCCCTCTCTCCTCATCTCTCCCATTTCTCTCTCTCTCTGTCCCTCTCTCCTCATCTCTCTCTCTCTCCCTCATCTTTCTCTCTCTCTCTCCCTCTCTCCTAATTTCTCTCTCCCTCTCCCCCTCATCCCTCTCTCCTCCCCTCCAGTAGTGTTTAATTGCTAAATCAATGAGGCTAAATGGACCTGCAGCGGAAACCATCTAGTTTCCGTGCGCGCACACACACACACACACACACACACACACACACACACACACACACACACACACACACACGCACAGGCACGCACACATGCACCAAAATACACACAGACACAGACACAGACACAGACATAGGCAAGGCAAGGCAAGGCAAGGCCAGGCAAGTTTCTCTATTTATATATAGCGCATTGCTACACAGGTGCAAATACTCAATGTGCTTCACAAAGTTAACAAATGTAAATGAAAGGAAAACAGGGAAATGAATTAGAGTCAAAAAAACATTTAAAACATTAAGATAAAACATAAGGTAAAAATAATAATAAAATAAAACATAAATAAACATAAAACCTTGAAAAACAATTCTTATTTTACTTATTTACTTCTCTTATTTTACCGTCTTTTCATTCAATAATTTAAGAAAGCATCTGAGAACAGCTTTGTCTTGAGTCTAGATTTAAAGCTATCAATAGTGGGTGCATTTTTTTACGTCATCTGGAAGCTGGTTCCAAAGCTTTGAAGCATAGAAGCTAAAGGCTGCCTCTCCACATTTTGTTTTGACTTTTGGAATCACCAGCAAATTCTTCTCCGTTGACCTTAGTGACCTGGCCGGTGCATACAGCTGAAACATATCCAGTAGATATGTGGGTCCCATTCATTTAATGATTTAAACACAAGTAGCATTGCCTTAAAAATCAATTCTGTAGCTTACTGGGAGCCAATGCAGCGATCTTAAAATTGGAGTAATGCGGTCAAACTTCCTTGGTCTATTGTAAGAACCCCTTGCAGCTGCATTTTGTACCAGTTGAAGCTGTTTAATGGTCTTATTTGGGAGGCCAGTAAACAGACTGTTACAGTAATCGACTTTACTAGAAATGAAGGCATGTATTAGCTTCTCCAGATCATGTTTAGACATCAGGCCCCTAAATTTAGAGACGTTTTTTATGTGATAAAATGCAGACTTTAGTAATAGCTTTCATGTGACTGTTGAAATGTTAGGTCACTGTCAATGAGGACCCCAAGATTTTTAACTGTTTCCCTTGGTTTCAGTCCCTTCGTTTCAAGGATAGTAGCAATCTTTTGTCTCTCCTCTCTTTTCCCAAATATAATTACTTCAGTTTTTTCTGTGTTCAGCGGAGGAAATTG
>NW_026945731.1:630117-632617 GCF_034702125.1 Engraulis encrasicolus
GGGGTGGGGAGCAGGGGGGGGTCAGGATTGTAGTGTGGAGAAAGGTGGGGAGCAGGATTGTAGTGTGGAGGGGGGGGGAGCAGGGGGGGCAGGATTGTAGTGTGGAGGGGGGGGCAGGATTGTAGTGTGGAGGGAGGTGGGGAGCAGGGGGGGGGGTCTGATTGTAGTGTGGAGGGGGGGGGTCAGGATTGTAGTGTGGAGGGAGGTGGGGGCAGGATTGTTAGTGTGGAGGGGGGGGGCGGAGGATTGTAGTGTGGAGGGAGGTGGGGAGCAGGGGCAGGCATGCAAACTCGCCGCCTTTTTCGGCGAAATTCGCCGTTTTGAAATAAAAATGGGTCATTTCTGTGAATCGTGCAGATCCGAGGAGAAAATATTGGGGGGGGGGGTCGAGCGAGTTGAAATGTATACCGCAGAAAATGTCATGCAGCTCAATGGCAAATTGCTGGAGAGATGCCACCACCGACAATGACTTTTGACCAATCACAGTATTTCTGTTTGTCGGCACAGCCAATAACAAGAACGAGCTCAATCTAAGTCCCGCCCTGTCTTCATACTTCGAAAGGAAAGAGCGCAAAACCCTGTGTTTTCTGGTCGGCTGGGCTGCGTAGTTATATCAAATGTATTTTAGTTCTATAATATAGAGAGTTGTGTCCATTTTCCCCTACCCAAATCCTGAAATGTGCCGTCTTTGGATTTAGCTCTAAACGTGGAAGTCTGCGTGGTTAGTGAACAGGTACCCCACACCTCACAGTTAGTTTAGTTGTTTTGCCTGATAATTTGACTCCGGAGCTTCCCTGCCCTCGTGAAAAACAATGTATTCTCATTAGAGCTCCGAAAGCTTGGTTACACGCAGGTGTTCCTGGTATTCTGTTGTTTCGGTTAATGATTTGAAATGTCCATTTACGCTAACAGTAGAATAGTTCGCTGCAGGCCTACTTGTTCTCCGGTTATAGTCGATGCAAAGGACATCTGATTTCTGCGCGAGTGAATCCAACTTAAGAGAGTTCAGCGGGAGAGTGCGCTAAGGGGGAAAAAGTCTAAAGTAGCTACCGGGTAAAAAAATATGGATAAAAAAAACAGGTGAAAAAGCGCATGTAGACTACGCGAGGCATGCAACATCGTGCATAAGCTGCGGGCAGAGAGAAGGCTGGGCCAGTCAGTCTAGCGTTTGACACAGGACAAATTGCAATAGTTGGCCAAATCATTCCAAGTTTTTGTTTAATCCGATTCCTTTGTAGGCCTATATCTAAATGACCTTAAAAAAGTGAACGATATTTAGTGAAACATACTTTTTTCCAGGTCAAAGTTGGAGCGTTCCTATTCCTACTCATTTTTTCTACAGGAAGACATTAAAAGAGATACTAGGTGAATAGGCTAACATTTGAGTAGTTTGAGTAAAACTTCAGTAGCTAATTCAAACTTTGACAAAGATTTTTTTGTAACCTATTGCAAGTTGTCTGAAATATGATGATTAAATATGCATGAGATGACAACCAGGCAAGTGTTGAGGGGGTGTTAGGAGAACTGATGAGGAGGAGGGGGGTGCTTAGTGTCATTTGGGGGCATTTTGGCCTATTTTATTTTTTAATAGGCCTTACTAAGGGTTTTTGATGAGGTCAATGGGGTGTTGGGGAAACTTACTATGAGAACCATTGCTCTATCATGATAAAAAACAATTTTATCAAGCTATCTACCCAACCCCCCATCAGACATGGCAGCTAAGTCATGGAGTAAGGTTGGCAGTTCTCATGTTCACTGTCCCTTGGTCGCTAATAACTACAGTATGCTCAAAATTCACGATTTAAAGACTTTTTTAGCTAAATCCTCTCCCCCTAGTCTGAGACTGTTATACAAGATCATCCACTGCGCACAACACACACACGTGTGCACCTGCGTTTGCGCGCCCGTGCACTGCGTTTGCGCGCGTTGCACTGCGCCGCGCCGCACCGCACCGCACCGCGTTGCGCTCTTGTCACCTTTTTCACCCCTGAACCAGTTTGCATGCCTGAGGGGGGGGGGGGGGTAGGATTGTAGTGTGGAGGGAGGTGGGGAGCAGGATTGTAGTGTGGAGGGGGGGGGGTCAGGATTGTAGTGTGGAGGGAGGGGGGGAGCAGGGGGGGGCAGGATTGTAGTGTGGAGGGAGGTGGGGAGCAGGGGGGGGTCAGGATTGTAGTGTGGAGGGGGGGGCAGGATTGTAGTGTGGAGGGAGGTGGGGGCAGGATTGTAGTGTGGAGGGAGGTGGGGAGCAGGATTGTAGTGTGGAGGGGGGGGGGGGCAGGAATTGTAGTGTGGAGGGAGGTGGGGAGCAGGATTGTAGTGTGGAGGGAGGTGGGGAGCAGGGGGGGGCAGGATTGTTAGTGTGGAGGGAGGTGGGGAGCAGGGGGGGGGGGTCAGGATTGTAGTGTGGAGGGGGGGGGGGGGGGGGGCAGGATTGTAGTGTGGAGGGAGGGGGGGGAGCAGGGCAGCAGAGTCGACTGTGATGGAGATGGTAGCGGATGGG
>NW_026945731.1:637617-642617 GCF_034702125.1 Engraulis encrasicolus
ACGTTTGCAGTGCTTACAGCACGTGGATGTTTTTGAAAACATATGTAAACTGTAGGCTAAATGAAGCATCTCGCTGTCTGTGCGATGTCAACTGGCCTGGGACAGTCTGGTGGTTTGGCAGCAGTAGGCTACAGAGAGTAGCCTAATGTGTCGTCTTCAAGATTAACTTTTATTATAAAAGCAACTGTCTCCAAAAATGTAATGTAAACTGGCGTCTGCGTAACATCCAGTGAGAGAGATTGTGTCGCTCCATTTTCAGTTTGTATTTGCGTGGAATATGATGCTTGAACCAATTGGAAGGGGGCCCCCCTCCAGATGGGGGTACTTTGACTATATTGTCGATGCGCTCGCTGTTCGGCAATTGACATTTTCACGTTGTCGCAAACCTATTGGAAGGGGGCCCCCTCGAGCAAGGGGGTATTAGGGAGGCGCTGTCGCTTCCCTCGCAGCAGAGCCCTTCATACAGGCGACGGTGCCATATTATGAAGCTATTTAAAATCGTCACTGCTGTTGGGTACATAACCTGTCGTCCTTGGGGGCCCCACCTACCTGGGGGCCCTAGGCAACTGCCTACATTGCGTACCTTAACGCAACGGGCCTGTGTGTGTGTGTGTTTCAGCAGGGCAGGGGTGGGGTGGGTTTTTAGATAACGTATTAGGTCTTCTTCACACGGTTTTAGTTTTTAGATAAGGTAGCCATCACAAATTTTGGTCGTTTTTGATAAGGTAGCCATCACACATTTTGGTTGTTTTAGATAAGGTAGCCATCACACATTTTGGTTGTGTTAGATAAGGTAGCCTTCCCTTCACACAGCTTTAGTTTTTTAAGCCTTTCCTTCACAAAGCTTTTCTGTGGATTTGTATGATGTCTCTCAACAAACCTCTACATGCTTGATGGAAGATCTAAGAAAGTGTTGTAACATTGCCTTGTTTCTTTAACATGAACTGTTTGGAGAATAACTGTGTCTGGACTCCTCTGAAATACAGTAGACCTACTACACTTTTAAAGGATGGCGTGTATACAAAACATCCTGTATCGAGTTAGGCAAATGTACCAGCAGCATCGTGGCCGGAGACACAGGACCAATACACCACTTAATGGGGTTAAGAACATTATTATTTATGGAACAGAATTGGACATTTTGTTATGATATTATTATTTTTTTTTATTATAGTACATTTTCCATTTCTCGTTCTGTCATTTGACCAAGGTGCGTATGGAAAGAAACTGTGTTCAGATTGAATTTCTTAAGTGGGTTGAAATATATAATTAGGTGGCAGCCTCCCAGGGGAAATTCACACTGAATCCAAAACAGGCAAACAGGCAAACCACACGATCAAAGGCTCCAGGGAGGTGTGTGTGAGAGTTTGTGTGTGTCTCTGTGTGCGCGCATTTAATCTGAAAGCCGTCTCATAATAGAGAGTCTAGCTCAGCATAATAACCACATGCACAGACTCAACTTTCTCTCTCTGTACTACCTTCTCTCCTCCCCAAACCCCCATATTATAAACCCCCATATTATAAACCCCATATTATAAACCCCATATTATAAACCCCATATTATAAACCCCCATATTATAAACCCCCATATTATAAACCCCATATTATAAACCCCATATTATAAACCCCATATTATAACCCCCATATTATAAACCCCCATATTACTAACCCCCATATTATAAACCCCCATATTACAACCCCCATATTATAAACCCCCCTATTATAAACCCCCATATTACAACCCCCATATTATAAACCTCCATATTATAAACCCCCCTATTATAAACCCCCATATTACAACCCCCATATTATAAAGGCCCATGTTATAAAGGCCCATGTCATACATGTGTGGGTGCTATGGTGTCCATGTTATATGTGTTGGTGCTACTGTATGGTGCCCATGTTATAAATGTGTGTTTGCTATGGTGTCCATGTTATAAATGTGTGTTTGCTATGGTGTCCATGTTATAAATGTGTGTTGGTGCTACTGTATGGTGCCCATGTTATAAATGTGTGTTTGCTATGGTGCCCATGTTATAAATGTGTGTTTGCTATGGTGTCCATGTTATAAATGTGTTGGTGCTACTGTATGGTGCCCATGTTATAAATGTGTGTTTGCTATGATGTCCATGTTATAAATGTGTGTTTGCCATGATGCCCATGTTATAAATGTGTTGGTGCTACTGTATGGTGCCATGTTATAAATGTGTGTTTGCCATGATGTCCATGTTATAAGTTTGTGTGTTTGCTATGGTGCCCATGTTATAAATGTGTTGGTGCTACTGTACGGTGCCCATGTTATACATGTGTGGGTGCTATGGTGTCCATGTTATAAGTGTGTGTTTGCTATGGTGTCCATGTTATATGTGTTGGTGCTACTGTACGGTGCCCATGTTATACATGTGTTGGTGCTATGGTGCCCGTGTTATAAGTGTGTGTGTTTGCCATGATGTCCATGTTATACATGTGTTGGTGCTATGGTGCCATGTTATAAATGTGTGTTTGCTATGGTGCCCATGTTATAAATGTGTTGGTGCTATGGTGCCATGTTATAAATGTGTTGGTGCTACTGTATGGTGCCATGTTGTACGTTGCAACTGTATGGTGCAGTGTTATAAATGTGTTAGAGAGATAAAGAGAGCGAGAGTAAAAGCAAATGAAAAAAAAATCCATGCACAGCAGCATCAATGCCAACAAATCTTTGGCTATCGATCAGCAGCTCTGGTTAGCCTGCTGTGATTAATGCATCATAATCAGATAGCTCATTCAGGAGCGCGCACACACACACACACACACACACACACACACACACACACACACACACACACACACACACACACACACACACACACACAGACACACACACACACACACACACACACACACACACACACACACACACACACACACACTGAAACCCAAACATCATCCCCTAACACAAAAACACACACACACACGCACTCACACAGACAAACACCGCCCCTCCCACATACACACTCACACTGAAGGCAACTCCTCCAACAGTCCAGATAAAGAGGAGACCCCATGAATACAGAGAACAGACTGTGTACATGTGTGTGTATGTTTATGTGTGTGGATCTTTGTTTCCCTGTGTGTGTATTTGTGTGCGAGAGTGACTATGTGTACGTGTGTGCAGGATTGTCAGGGTTGCTGATAGCCTTTCTGTTCGGTGTGTGTGTGTGTGTGTGTAAGAGTAAGAGTAAGAGTAAGAGTAATTTATTTGTCACATACAACCCTAACCTTGTGGTCTAGCTTGCAGTGAAATGACAGTTCTGGTTAACTCCATAGTGCAGAAAGACTAACAAACAAACAAATAGAGTAGGGTAATTGTCCAGTCCATAGCTGAGAAGGTGGAATCCTGTGTGGAGGCGTAGATCAACGCAGACAGTAGTCTAACGACCGTAGACAGCCGCAGTCTCCTGGAGGGGGGAAGCGCTCTTCCGGGTTGGATAAATTGCGCTCGCAGGGTGACAAAAACGGCATCCTCGCACTTGCCGTTCACCAAGATGTACAAAATTTCCGTGAATATCCGCTGACATGGGAAAGACGTGCCGTCGGATCCATTTTTTCCTCCAACGACTCCCGGCCGGAATGCGCATTTCGTCTCCATAGTAATTCCATTACCGCTATCAATTGAACTGGACACCACGGTGAAATTAATCAAACTTTTACATTGACGCACCTTTACATTGACGCTGTAGACAGCACTTAAAAGTGCTTTCCATACATGCGGTCATGAATGTAACAAAATTACAAAATAAATATGGTCAAATTCCATAAAAAATAAGTTAAAAGAGTTGCACGGGAGCAGGAGTTACCAGATAGGCAGCCGAACGACGCGGCGCCATGTGTGTGTGTGTGTGTGTGTGTGTGTGTGTGTGTGTGTGTGTGTGTGTGTGTGTGTGTGTGTGTGTGTGTGTGTGTGTGTGTGTGTGTGTGTGTGTGTGTGTGTGTGTGTGTGTGTGTGTGTATGTGTGTGTGTGTGTGTGTTGCTGATAGCCTTTCTGTTTAGCGGGTGTGAATTGAATAATAGTCACTTAGATGGGAGTGATCCATCGCTAAGCCCATTAACAGGCCTGGAAGAGTGAGAGCGCCTTGTTTCTCTCTCTCTCTCGCTATCTCTCCCTTTCTCTCTCTCTTTCCATTCTACTCACACAATCCCCACTTTCTTTCTCTCTTCCTCTCCCCCTCGCTCTCCTCCTTCTAGACCTTCACTCTCCTCCCTCTCTCAATCCCTCACCTCCATATCTCCACCCTCTCCCCTCCATCTATATTCTGCCTCTCCACCCTCTCTCCTCCGACTCTCTCTCCACCCTCTCTTCTCCAAACCTCTCTCTCTCTCTGTCCCTCTCTCCTCATCTCTCCCATCTCTCTCTCTCTCTCTCTCTGTCCCTCTCTCCTCATCTCTCTCTCTCTCTCCCCCTCCTCTCCTAATTTCTCTCTCCCTCTCCCCCTCATCCCTCTCCCCCTCCTCTCCTCTCCTCTCTCCTCTACCCCTTATCCCTCTCTCCTCCCCTCCTCTCCTCCTCCTCTCCTCCTCTCCTCCCGTAGTGTGTTAGATTGCTAAATCAATGAGGCTAAATGGACCTGCAGCGGAAACCATCTAGTGTCCTCTCACCAGGGCTGATGGGAACACACACACACACACACACGCACGCACACACACTAACACACACACACACTAACACACACACACTAACACACACACACACACGCACACGCACCTGCACGCACGCACGCACACACACCACACACACACACACACGCACCTGCACGCGCACTCACATACACGCACACACACACACACACACACACACACACACACACACACACACACACACACACACACACACACACACACACACACACACACACACAAGCACGCGCACACACACACATTCACGCACACACACACACACACAAGCACGCGCACACACACACATTCACGCACACACACACACACACACACACACACACGC
>NW_026945731.1:647617-655117 GCF_034702125.1 Engraulis encrasicolus
ATGACGTGCATAGGCTTAAAACCAAACGACTATTGTGAAAATTAAGCAAAAAATGGGGCAAATGGTAATACTGTTTTAATGGTTCAGTGGATATACCACATTAGGTACAGTGTAATAACCAGTGTAACAATATTTAATACAATGTAATACCAGTGTAACACCGCCATTTTTTAAACTTACATCATGTGTTTGTGCGTAAGTGGTATTACATGGTATTGCATATTATTACACTGGTATTACACTATATTTACATTTACACCACACGCCTCACCCGGAAAGCACTGATGATCATCAAAGACACAAGCCACCCTGCACACAAACTGTTCAGCCTCCTGCCCTCTGGAAAGAGGTACAGGCGCCTCCGTTCCCGTACCACCAGGCTGGCGAGCAGCACAATGCACCAAGCGATCAAGATGCTGAACACTCAACCCACTCTCCCTCCACTGTCAGCCTCTAGCCAGCAAGGCCACTGACAACCCCCCCCCCCATCCCCCACCACCATATCTGCGACTGAACATTCCACCTGCACTACTATACTTGTGACTGAACTTTCAACCTGCACTAACTCAAAACATGCACACACACACACACACACACACACACACACACACACACACACACACACACACACACACACACACACACACACACACACACACACACACACACACACACACACACACACACACAAGCACACACACACAAGCACACTGCACTTTCTGCACTAAACCCAAACATACACACACTGACACACACTGACACACACACACACACACACACACAGACACACGAACACACATACAGACGCACACCGCACCTTCTACCTGCACTAAACACATACACACACATACACACACACACACACACACACACACACACACACACACACACACACACACACACACACACACACACACACACACACACACACACACACACACACACACACTGCTGCTGGTGTACTTGACAGACCTTTTTAATATTTATTTTTCTTCAAAATGCTACTATTACCATGTCAGAACGCTATAAAGGACTTTTTTAGGAAAAGCACAAAAGCACAACAATACCTCTTAATGTATGTCCTCTACAAGTCTTCTGTTGTCCAGTCTTGCACTTTAAATGTCTGTATGAGCACTGTCTATGTCCATACTGTCTTAAGTCCATGTATAAGTACTGTCTATGTCTATACTGTCTATGTCCTTACCTAGATTAGTCTATGTCTGTATGGGAAAGCAAGAAATGTAATTTCAAATTCTTTGTATGACCAGTGCATGTAAAGAAATTGACAATAAAACCTACTTGACTACTTGACTTGACTTGACTATATTACATGGTATTGCATACTGTTACACTCGTTATTACACTGTACCTGATATTGCATATTGTTACACTGGTATTACACTAGTATTACATGGTATTAAATATTGTTACATTGGTTATTACACTGTACCTAATATGGTAGATTCACTGAAATGGTGAACCATTAAAATAAGGTGTTACCGGGCAAATCAATCCTCCCAGTCAGAAGTTATGGGCCAAATGAAAATTCCGAAAATTTTGAAAGTGTTGTCTTCCAAACTCGAATCAGTTCATGAACCTACCCTAGAGCATTCACAAACAAAATCTGGGACAAATCCATCCACCCGGTTAGTAGTTATGGGCCAAACAATAATTCGGCCATCTTGAATTCAGCCATCTTGAAATTGTTGACCTCCAAACTCGAATCAGTTCATGAACCTACCCTAGAGCATTCACACACCAAATCTGGGACAAATCCATCCACCCGGTCAGAAGTTATGGACCAAACAAAAATTCGGCTGTCTTGAATTCAGCCATCTTGAAAGTGTTGACCTCCCAACTTGAAGCAGTTCATGAACCTACCCTAGAGCATTCACACACCAAATCTGGGACAAATCCATCCACCTGGTCATAAGTTATGGACCAAACAAAAATTCGTCCATCTTGAATTCAGCCATCTTGAAAGTGTTGACCTCCAAACTCGAATCAGTTCATGAACCTGCCCTAGAGCATACACCCAAAAAATCTGGGACAAATCCAAACATCCGTTCAAAAGTTATCGCGTTAACACGAAAGACCTTACGCGGCGGCGGCGGCGGCGGCAGCGCACGCAAAACCATTACATCCCCGACGCTCCGCGTTTCGGGGATATAAATAACCCCAAATAAAGGGAGGAAGAGGTAGATGAAGGAAGTGGTTGGCAACCAGCATCAACATGGAAGAAGAAAACACAACAAACAATGAGGATAGAAAACATGCAGTGCCAGGATGAAGAAGAAGAAGAAAGAAAAAAAAACAAGTTTTGAAAGTGCAAAAGAAATTAAATAACTGAAAACACACAACGCTCTCCGAGGCGCTCCATGTTTTCTTGATGTAGACAGTGGAGAACATTTAGCAACACAATCCTCAATTCCTCTGCAGGCTAGACCCTATTCCTCCTCATCATCCTCTTCCTCCTTCTTCCACCTCCTCCTCATCATCATCATCTTCCTCTTCCTCCAGAGGCTACACCCTGCTCCTCCTCCTCTTCCTCCTCATCATCATCCTCCTCTTCTTCATCTTCCTCCTCCTTCCCCACCTCTAATCAACCTACCTGTCTTCCTACTCTTTTTCTTGTTCCTCCCCAGCTCCTCCTCCTCATCTTACTCCTCTACTCCTCCTCCTCTTCCTCCTCCTCCTCATCTTACTTCTCTACTCCTCGTCCTCCTCCTCCTCCTCCTCCTCCTTCTCCTCTACTCCTCCTCCACATATTCCTCCTGTTCCTCCTCCTCCTCCTCCCCTTCATCTTCCTCCTCCTCTTCCTATTTCTCCTCCTAATGCTCCTCCTCCTCCCCTTCATCTTCCTCCTCCTCTTCCTATTTCTCCTCCTAATGCTCCTCCTCCTCCTCTGGTTCATGTTGACTGCTCCCTATTCTCCTCCTCCTCCTCTTCCTCCACTCCTCCTCTTCCTCCTCCTCCTCCTCCGCTCCATATTGACAGCTCCTTATTTTCTGCTTCTGAGGGAGTGTGTGGGAAGGTGAGCAGCACTTTTTCCAAGACAAGGCCGAGCCTATTACCTGGCTGGCCAGTGGTGCCTTGTCAGGTGTGCGTGTGTGTGTGTGTGTGTGTGTGTGTGTGTGTGTGTGTGTGTGTGTGTGTGTGTGTGTGTGTGTGTGTGTGTGTGTGTGTGTGTGTGTGTGTGTGTGTGTGTGTGTGTGTGTGAGAGAGAGTGTGGGTGGGTGTGCGCGCGCGTGTGCGTTTGTTCTTTTGTGCGCGCGCTTGCGTGTGTGAGAGCAATTTCCCCGCTGACCTGTGGGGGTGCTAGGTAAAGGTCTAACCGGCACCTCAGGAACCCTAGCTGCCTGTTGCCATTGTCAACAATCATTAGGACCCCTTGCTGCCCAATGCACAGCCTGTTTTTTCAACAGAGAATGTCTAACGTAAGAGAAGGATCACAGGCTGGTGGCCAGGAGTGGCACTGCAGCTATGTTCTCGCAGCCAAGTAAATAATGAATGGGTCCCAATGGGTCTGTATGCTTCTAATAATTGTATCTGCCCGTGTCATTTTTTCCCCTAGAAATAATTTAGTCGCGTTCGATAGATAGGAGTAAGTGAAAGCATTTGCCGACACGTTTGCATCTTGTCAAGTGTTAGATTCTTGAAAATTACCCTTATTTAAACCATAGCAATGACACAACACGTGACAATCGACTTTACGGCACTTCGCCATTTGTTTTGTAGTTTTAAGTCTGACTTCAGATGTCAATGTGTTTAAGTTGTGTTTGGATTGCTGCGGACACCTGTTATTTATTGCATTTAAGGTGGTGGAAAAGCGGTAAGTGTAAAGAGGGTAAAGGAAATGACAGCGCTCATCCTTAAGAATTTGGGCACCTTCAATTAACATGTTGGACGGTGTTGGGGGGTTTTGAGGTGTGTGACCGTAGATGTCTCTGCGAGGATCAGTCAGAGTACGTCTCTCGTCAGCTCTGATTGTAAATAGTCGCAGCGATTCCTCAGCCAGCAGGTATTAGCCGAATGCTAGCGTGTTGCAGGACAAAACTAACAAGTATTTGGTCATACAACGAACATCTAACTTAACTTCCAATACAAATTCCATGATGAGGTACAGCATGTGCACACATCTTTACAAACCAGAGAACAGAACCGTCACAAATCCCTGCTGAGCCATTTAGCCCAATAGGCTCCCATTCATCTTTCACTTGGCTGCGTTCGCCAACGGGCTATAATGGGAGTCAATGGTAGATTCCGTTCTCTTACCACAGCCCTTATAGAACAGCCTTGCCACTCGCTATTAAGACCCATTGTACCACTTGTTTGTATTAGTTCTCTGGCTTTTGGCTGCAGTTCCAATTAGTTCTCCACTAGTCGCGCATCGGAGACCAGAATGAATGGGACCCAATGGAGCTAGATGCTAAAAATCTTAATTTTCACCCAGGTCTCATCAACAAAGCTCATATTTGAATGTCGTTCTGGAGACTTCAAGAAGGGTTTCACTCAACAGTTTAATAAAAAAGCACATATGTCCACTTGATTTGTTACAGGAGGCGTTTTTGTTGCTCACTACTCGCTAGCATTTTGCTAATTGTGTGACGTCAAAGACACTTAAAAATCACTTTTTAAGCATATGCGTAGCTCAAAAGATCTAAAACTCAGCCGTAGGTATTTTCTATATATAGTCTTTCGAAAGCGACATCCGAATTACACTACAAAAAAGCATATACTGAGATAAAGGCACCATGAGGGGTTTTGCTCCATAGGACTCCATTCATTCTGGTCTCCGGGCCGCCACGTGGATAAGGGTGGAACTGCCACTACAGCTCTAAATCTGCCATAGAACTAATACAAACCTGCCTCGTTTCGGACACCGGAAATACATCGTAAAACCAACCAGTGGCGTATCTGGTCTTAGAGAATCTGCTCTTACTAGAACTTCTCTGTTTTCAACAATCATTAGGACCCTTGCCTGCCCAATGCACTGCCTGTTTGTTGTCAGCAATCATTAGGACCCCTTGCTGCCCAATGCACTGCCTGTTTTTTTCAACAATCATTAGGACCCCTGGCTGCCCGATGCACTGCCTGTTTGTTTTCAACAATCATTAGGACCCCTGGCTGCCCGATGCACTGCCTGTTTGTTTTCATCACCAGGTACGCTTCTGACAGCTGCCTTCTTCTCCTCCATCGCTCTTCTATCACTTTCTATCGACCTCTCCTCTATTTAGATACAGTTTCCCCCTCTTTTTCCATTCGTCTGTTTCCATAGCTTTAGTTATCAGTGTCTTGTCTACCTTACTCACATCCTCTCTCGTTCTCTCTCACTCCCGTATTATCCTTATCCCCCCCCCCCCTCTGCCTTTGAAATAGGCTGTGCACAGCCAACTGCATTTCTAGGACACACATACAAACACACTGAATAGGACACACGTATACAAACACATCGCAAGACAGATGAACCAGACAGATAAAGCGCTCTGGTAAAACAAACAAACAAGCACACGGACACACACAGAAACACACTCACTCGTGCACAGACACACAATACAACACATCACACAAACGCGCGCACACCCACAAGTGTACGCACGCATGCACGCACGCAGGTACGCGCCCACGTGCACACACACACACACACACACACTAGTACACTGCTACACTATTACATTATGGTGACATGGCCATGCCTCAGCCAGACAGCAAATATTTAATCAACTCCACCAGGGGCATTGGAGCATCTCCACAGAAACCAACTATACCCCCACTCCCCTCTCTCTCTCTTTCACACACATACACACTAATGGAAATAGTGTATGCCTAAAGTCTGGTGGATGGAGACAACTTTTGCTCCTCCTCCTGCTCCTCCTCATCCTCCTGCTCCTCCTCCTCCTCTTCATCCTCTTTCTCCTCCTGCTCTGGATAGGTGAGCCCCCTAAAGCGTTGCCTTTCTGTACCAGGGGATCAGGACAAGCAGCTTCCCCATGCGTGCAGCACAGCTGCCCAGGGTTGACCGAGCTGACTGGCCACTACTACTCTGGCCACTATAACATGATGTGCTGTGCAGCTGATTGGCCACTACTACTCTGGCCAGTACAACATGATGTGCTGTGCAGCTGATTGGCCACTACTACTGTGGCCACTATAACATGATGTGCTGTGCAGCTGATTGGCCACTACTACTCTGGCCAGTACAACATGATGTGCTGTGCAGCTGATTGGCCACTACTACTGTGGCCACTATAACATGATGTGCTGTGCAGCTGATTGGCCACTACTACTGTGGCCACTATAACATGATGTGCTGTGCAGCTGATTGGCCACTACTACTGTGGCCACTATAACATGATGTGCTGTGCAGCTGATTGGCCACTACTACTGTGGCCACTATAACATGATGTGCTGTGCAGCTGATTGGCCACTACTACTGTGGCCACTATAACATGATGTGCTGTGCAGCTGATTGGCCACTACTACTGTGGCCACTATAACATGTGTGCTGTGCAGCTGATTGGCCACTACTACTGTGGCCACTATAACATGATGTGCTGTGCAGCTGATTGGCCACTACTACTCTACTACACTACTGCTCTGGCCACTATAACATGATTCCGCATGTGTGCTGTGCAGCTGATAGGCCACTACTACTCTACTACACTACTACTCTGGCCACTACTACACATGATTCCCAATGTGTGCTGTGCAGCTGCACAGGGCCCAGCTGACTGGTACTGGTCCGCTAATTTGTCCATTTGAGTAGATAAGTGTTCTGCTTAATGGATTAGAGGTATTGATTGATACAGTGAAGAGAGGCAGCCATGCTGCTCAAAAATAGAGGAGAGAGAGAGAGAGAGAGAGAGAGAGAGAGAGAGAGAGGGAGAGAGAGAGAGAGAGAGAGAGAGAGAGAGAGAGAGGGAGAGAGAGAGAGGGAGTGCGAGAACAAGAGTATGACAGACCAACAGAGCGAGAGAGCGAGAGAGCGAGAGGGAGATGTAAAAAGAGAGAGAGGGGCAAGAAAATGACAGAACAACAGAGCGAGAGAGAGTGGGAGAGCGAGAGAACGATAGAGCGAGAGAGCGAGAAGGAGACAGGGGTTGTTGTATGTTTTGCTTCAGGAACTTTAAATGGGAAGATTAATCAATGTTTCCATTTAGGCCCAGGACTGTGCCTGTCTGCCTGCCTGCCTCTCTGTCTGTTGAATCTGGTGAATTCCTGTTTTTCAGTTGTATTGATAAGGGCCTTTTCAGGACTAGTCTACTGTGCAGGAACTTGTTTTTCAGGCTCAGCCAACACAACAAAAATGTAATTGTATACAAGTCATTCAGTATTGTTTGTGTGTGTGTGTGTGTGTGTGTGTGTGTGTGTGTGTGTGTGTGTGTGTGTGTGTGTGTGTGTGTGTGTGTGTGTGTGTGTGTGTGTGTGTGTGTGTGTGTGTGTGTGTGTGTGTGTGTGTGTGTGTGTGTGTGCGTGGCGTGTGGAAAATAGGTGTTAGCG
>NW_026945731.1:660117-740117 GCF_034702125.1 Engraulis encrasicolus
CCCTATCTCCTCACCTGTCTTGTCTGAGTTGCATAGTAGCATCTCCTCCTTCTCCTCCTCCTCCTCCTCCTCCCCTATCTCCTCACCTGTCTTGTCTGAGTTGCATAGTAGCATCTCCTCCTCCTCCTCTTCCTCCTTCTCCTCCTCCTCACCTGTCTTGTCTGAGTTGCATAGTAGCGTCTCTTTCTCCTCCTCCTCCTCCTCCTCCTCCTCCTCCTCCTCCTCCTCCTCCTCCTCCTCCCCTATCTCCTCACCTGTCTTGTCTGAGTTGCATAGTAGCGTCTCCTTCTCTGCGCGGAGGCCGGGGCTGGGTCCGTGCTTCATCCAGGTAGCGATGGTGAACTGGTCCGTCAGGTTGTGCGGCACCATGCGGTCCAGAACGTTGGCCGCCTGCCGCCCGTCGAAGCGGAAGATGAGGTCACTGTCGCGGCCGCTGTCCGTCAGCAGTGAAGCCGTCCAATTGGTCGAGGCGCTGGGGGCGGGGAGCAGGTCGGTGCTGCCCGAAGCAGCGCCTGTATGGAAAGATTACAATACAGTACATTATATTACAATATATTACATTACATTACACACTACGTACATTTGTATATTACATTATATTACATTACACCTGGCTGATGCATTTACGCAAAGCGACTGGATACATCAAGCTTCTCAACAAAGCATGGAGAGTGTAGACCCCTACAATACGAAGGCAAGGGGGGTAAAAATGAACCTGGGTTCCCACTGACATGATTAAAACATCATATTGTACAGTAAAAAGAGAGAGAGGATGAGAGAGCGAGCTGTGGGGGAATAGAGAGGAAAGGCACCTTTACAATGAAATTAGCATACACTCACATCTTAACACTAAATTAACATACACTCACATCATATTAAGAAAATAACATTCTAATTAAGATGGATCATTTGCATTCCCCAAAGCACACCCTCTTCCCCGCCTCTCCCCTGCCACTGACCCCCCCCCCCCCCCACATGTAATATGCATCTCCACATCCATTCCCACTATGCAATACACATTTCCAATACAGAACAAAAACAAAACAGGACAGGTGATGCAAAAGTTTTCTCCATCCACCAGACTTTAGGCATACACTATTTCCATTAGGGTACTCTCAAACTACCATTTTCATAACTCTGGAAAGAGTAAATAACTTTTTACATTCTCCCTCTTCCTCAGCATGACTCCCCCTCCTCTGCCCCAATCTCTCTCTATCACCCTCTCTCTTCCTAGGACCCTCTCTCTCTCCATCACCCTCTCTGTCTCTGTCTATTTCTTGTCCGCTGTGTCCCATTCCCCCTTTCACACTCTCTTTCCATCCTTCTTCACTGCCTATTTTCTCTCCATCTCTCTTCCCATCCTTCTTCACTATGTACTCTCCATCTCTCTGTCTCTGGGGAAGCAGGAAAGAGCAGTTCTGTCATCTCTGTGTGATTGGCTGTCTGCCTCTCTGCCGCCGTGGAAACCAGTTTCTCACCTCTATGGCTGGTGAGAAGTGCACTCTTTTTTTCTCCATCTTTACCTGCCTGTCCCCCTGCTCATCTCTCTGTAGCTCCCTGCTTATTCTCTCTCTCTCTCTCTCTCTCTCTCTCTCTCTCTCTCTCTCTCTCGCGCGCGCAAACACACACACACACACACACACACACACACACACACACACACACACACACACACACACACACACACACACACACACACACACACACACACTCTCCCTCAGTCTCTCACTCACTCTCTACTTGTCTTTCGCTTGCCTCTCAGTCACCCTGCCATTTGCCTCTCATCACTCACGCACTCACACACGCACACGCACACAAACACACACGCACACAAACACGCACACACACACACACACACACACACACACACACACACACACGCACACACACACACACACACACACACACACACACACACACGCACACGCACACAAACACACACGCACACAAACACGCACACACGCACACAAATACACACACATACACACACACGCTCACTCTCTACTTGTCTCTCGCTCTCTGTCACCCTGACATTTGTCTCTCTACTTCTGTTTCTGATCTGTTTTCTCTCTCTGCCTCTATCACTCCCCACTCCTCCATTCCCCCCTCTTGTCTCCTCTGAGGTATCCCCACTCCCCCACTCCTCTCCTGCCCCTGTCCTGTCTCCTCTGAGGTATCCCCACTCCTCCACTCCCCCTTCTTGTCTCCTCTGGGGTATCCCCACTCCTCTACTGCCCCTGTCTCCTCTGAGGTATCCCCACGCCTCTACTGTCCCTGTCTCCTCTGAGGTATCCCCACTCCCCCACTCCTCTCCTGCCCCTGTCCTGTCTCCTCTGAGGTATCCCCATTCCTCTCCTCTCCTGCCCCCCTCTTGTCTCCTCTGGGGTATCCCCACTCCTCTACTGCCCCTGTCTCCTCTGAGGTATCCCCACGCCTCTACTGTCCCTGTTTCTCGTGCCTGTATGATGTGGTCACTTTATCTTCTAGTGGGCCTCAGTGATACTGAATGGCCTCCGTGTCACGATGTGACGTGAGGTGACACAAGCAGAGCGATGGGGAGGAAGCTGAGGGCTGAATGGAGGGGGGGGGAGAGAAGGGAAGACGGAGGAGGAACTAGGAAGAATAGATGAAGAAGGAGGGAAGACAGAGGAGGAACTAGGAAGAATAGATGAAGAAGGAGGGAAGACAGAGGAGGAACTAGGAAGAATAGATGAAGAAGGAGGGAAGACAGAGGAGGAACTAGGAAGAATAGATGAAGAAGGAGGGAAGACAGAGAAAGGAAGAGAGAAGGGAAGATAGACAAAAGGGGTGAGGAAGAGAAAGGAAGAGAGACAGAGAATGGAATAGAGGAGAAAATAAGGAAGGCAAAGGAAAGAGAGAAGGGAACGAGAGAATGGAAGAGAGAGGGGGAAGAGAGAGGGAGAAGAGAGAGGAAGGTTTGAGAGAGAAGGGAAAGAGAGACAAGGGACAAGAGAGGAGGGAAAAGAGAGAGAGAAGGGAAGGGAAGGGAAGAGAAGAGAAGAGAAGAGAAGAGAAGAGAAGAGAAGAGAAGAGAAGAGAAGAGAAGAGAAGAGAAGAGAAGAGAAGAGAAGGGACGGGACGGGACGGGACGGGACGGGACGGGACGAGACGAGAAGAGAAGAGAAGAGAAGAGAAGAGAAGAGAAGAGAAGAGAAGAGAAGAGAAGGAAAGAGGGGAAGAGAAGAGAATGAAAGAGGGGAAGAGAAGAGAAGAGAAGAGAAGAGAAGAGAAGAGAAGAGAAGAGAAGAGAAGAGAAGAGAAGAGAAGAGAAGAGAAGAGAAGAGAAGAGAAGAGAAGGAAAGAGGGGAAGAGACATACTGAGTCCTGGAGTTCTACTATCCTCCTCAGAGATCCTCACACTTTATTTAAGTAAGAGGGATGGGCTTCAGCTCATTTACCATATATGCAATATTTATTTATTTATTATTAGTTTACTAAGTTATATGCAATAAATATCTATCTATTTATTTATTAATTTATTATTTCCTTACTTATTTATTATCTCCAATCGATATGGGCCAATAAACATATGCCCTGGCATCAGCTGTGTGTGCCCGCTTTGCTCCTCTCCTACCCCGGGTGAGTGAGTGAGGTGGCCTATTTTCTCAAGGTATTGAAACGACAGCTAAGGTGGCTAAATGAGATGCAGTCCAATAAAGCCTGCTATAAGCAGTTTCACAGCCGCACCGCACCACTCAGTCCTCCACTCATGACCCCACCTCTCCTCCTCATACCACTCACCATCGACCAGTTGCTCCCTGTCATTAATCCATCAATACCAATCACATAAATTAATTTTAGTACATTACATTACACTGCTTTTAATCCGAAGCGATTCACAGATGTATTAAGAACATCGACCAGTTGCTCTCTGTCATATCAGTCAAACAAAACAAAAAAAATTAATTACACTACACTTAGCTGATGCTGTTTCTATCCAAAGCAATTTATGGATATTTTAAGTACAGGATATTGGTTAGAGTCCCTGGAGCAGTGTAGGGCTACGCGCCTTGCTCAAGGGCACTTCAGCCATGGAGTAAGATATCGAGTGGAAGGCTGGGATTTGAACCTGCTTCCCTCTGACCTGAAACCCATCTACTTCACCACTAGACCACAGCTGCCCGAATACAGTAGATTCAAAAAAGGAAAGAAGAAGGAAAAAAATAAACGACATAAAACAAAACTCAGCTCATATCCTTGGCAGGGTGTTGAACGATGCTTATGGGATCTGTGCGGTTCTCTGCTCTGGTTAGTGAATATTCATTGCAAGAGGAAGCTGACATAATTCAATTACCGTGTGTAGAAGTAGCTCAGACATGAGAGAGCGAGAGAGAGACAGAGAGAGTTAGAGAGAGAGTGAGAGAGAGAGAAAGGTGGATGAGGTATGGCACACGTCATACTCCACAACAACTCTGTCCTCCCCCGGAGTGCCTATTTCCGTTGTATACTTCCACAAATTGATGTTGCTTAATGTAAATAAACCCAATTATAATCTGTTTTATTGCATATTAGATAACTATTATGGTCTGTAGCAAACTCCAGCCTCTCAGCGTTGCTGCATACTAAGGAAGGTGGAGAGCCCTTTTGCATATAGATGAGCTGCGTATGGAGGCGGGTTAGTGGGCCATAATATATAACTATAGAGAGCCCTCTTGCATACAGATGAGCTGCATATGGAGGCAGGTTAGTGGGCCATAACTCAGCCACTTAAGGACTCGGGCCAATAACCTGCTATTGCCATGCCCAGCCAATAACCTGCTATTGCCATGTCCAGCCAATAAACTGCTATTGCCATGCCCAGCCAATAACCTGCTATTGCTGCATGCTGCACATTTAGAGGGGACGGACTCTGATGACATCGCAGCTCCTCTCCTCTCCTCCGCCTGTGGAGAATATAAATGTCCTGATGTTGGAGATGTCACGGAATGGGGTGGTGGGCAGGCAGGCGGGGGGGCAGGCAGGCAGGCAGGCAGGCCGGGGGGCAGGGGGCAGGTGAGTGGGCAGGCAGGGGGGTGCACCCATCACTCAGAATCCAGGCCAATCTGGGCTCATTTACTCCCCATAACAATGATTTATAATCCAGAAATTTCAGAAAAAAAGGAAAAAGAACTGTCTTATCTCAATTTCAAGGGGGTCATTCCACGCCAAATCTCCGAATCATCCCGCACGACCATCTCAGATTTGGCAGAAAAAAAATCAAGGAGGTTCACAAACGTCCCAATAGGAAAAGTGCAAAATTATAGCTCTCAACTCCTTATAGTTTTGTCATTAAAAATGTTTTTGTCAGGTACCCCCCTGACTCGTTTGGAACAGACTTCTCAGAGAGCCCACTTTCAGAGTGTTGTATCTAAAAAACTACTTTAGGTAGGTCCTTGTGAATTTCAAAGGGTAACATTTGGAACATGTACTTGTGAAATGTGGATTTTCACACATCCTCTTGTCATTTACCACCGTTTTCTGGGGGCTTAAAGTTGCTTGAAAAATTCTCACCTTTGAATTTGTGGGCATCTTTGAAGGACTGTGGTAAGCACAGTTTTAAAGAGAGCGGTTTGATATGAACAATGTATGTTCCCGACCATTCTCTGCATGTTGTGTTGAAAGACTGATCTTCTGCGATGAACAGTTTAGAAGATATGAAGTCTTTAAAATGGAAAAACTGAAACTTGTTGCCATCTTTGCCATGTTATTAAAAAAAAATGTCACGACTCACCACCGTATTATCAACAGTTTTGGAGAGATTAGATGTGTGTTCTTAACATATCCAAAAACTGGGATGGTATTCTGCCTCATTTGGTCACAATGATTTTTTAAAAACCCACTGTTGTGTGACTTCCACAGCTCCTATGAAAAACTGATATTAGTGGCATCTTCGCCATGTTATACAACAAAAATGACAGAACTCACCACTATGACATTTACAGTTTTAGAAAGACTCAATATCTGTTTTTAACATATTAAAAAAACTGGGGTGGTGTTCTGTCTCATTTTTAAAGAATGGATTTGTAAAAACGGCTGTGTGACATCTGCAGCTCGCTGCTCTATTGAGGTGGGGCCCCTACTCTGATCTTTGCAGGCTACATGGGGGCCCTATCCACCGGTATTTGCCATGAGGCCCTATGTGCAATTGTTCTGCCACTGTGAATAACTTGAGCAATTTGAGTCAGACATTTTTGATACAAGATATTTGACTTGAGCATTTTCGATATCAATATAATACGGCAGAAAAGTAAAAGTGGCTGATGAGTGAGAGTTTTTTTTTCAGCTTTTACTGTAACTACATTTCAGTAAATCAAAAGTTATAGACGTGTGTGAACTTCATCTTTAGGCACTGAAAACCAAATACTGGAATAAAGTGATGAAATGTTGGATGACTGAAACATCTCCGTAGATCTTGAAACAAATAGCCCTATCCTGACTATCACCACATCTCAATGCATTTTATTCTAATTCATAACAATGCTTAATAACTTATTTACCAATGTTGATGGAGTTCTGAGGCCTGTAGTATATTATTTCAAGTTGTTTAGGAGATGTAACTTTACATTATATAATTAAGTTTTGTACATTTACTTGTGTTTCACCTCATACAAACATGTGTGTTGACTTTAGCTAACCTCTCAGAATTTCGTAAAACATCAATTGCTGATGTATTAATTGCTCAGCTCTGCAGCAGAGTTGGCCTGTGATGAACATTTAGTGAGAATTGCACTGGCCTAGCACCATGCTCAGGGTAGCTCAGTCATGGTGATTGGAGGGGCAGGACAGCTGTTTAGTCAAGTTACCTCCTTACGAACAGTCTCCTCCTTTTGTATCATCACTGTTTTTCTCTCTTCTCCATGATAATAAAAGTGTCCCACCCCCCCAAAAAAACCATGACAAAGGTGACCTGTTCATAGAACTTGGCCCCGCTCCAGTCCTCACCATGACCGAGCAACCTAGCGCATTTTATTGGTTCATGGCAAAGGACTACATGTGTTATTGTTAGATCATTACCTCAACAAACAGACATAAATTACATCAGTAACTTTTGAAAATGTAAAGTCTGTGTAAGTGGAATGTTTAACTCTTTGTCCAGCAACAAGAGATTTGTTGAAGAAATTCAAGTGTTGAAATAAATTTGGGTAAACGTCCTGACCAAGACTCTGCGTTAACAATGCTACTAAACAAATCATAATGGCTCAATTCATTTATCACTACTGCAATTCAAGACTTACTCTACGGTATAATACCAAAATGGTAACTTATACAGTGTTGAGGTTTAAACTCATGGCCATAACCTTTGATTCAAACCTTTGATTCACAAACATTTAGTTACCAAAAAATGTAGTTACCTAAAAGCTAAAAGAAAAATAATAATGGTATATAAATCACTCAACTGCTTCTTCTTCTCTGCCGCATTGCATGCTTCAAAAATACTCAAGTCAAATTTCTTGTATCAAAAATGCCCAAGTCAAACTGCCTGTCATTCACAGTGTCAGCCCAAATAGATTGGCACCCAACAGTCTGCAAAGGTCATGATTATGGCCCCTACCAAAAATTCAGGAGGGCCCTGGCCAAATGCCCTATTATGGCCCCTACCAAAAATTCAGGAGGGCCCTGGCCAAATGCCCTACTTGCCCCCTATAGCTCCGCCCCTGGTAATTCATGTGACTTTGGCGGTTTTACAGGAGCTGCTGATGTAACACAGCAAAGGGTTTTTAAAGAGTCATTACAAGAAATTGAGGCAGAACACCATCCCAGTTTTTGGATATGTTACAAACAGACATCCTATCTTTCCAAAACTGTTTAGTTCATTGTGGTGATTGCTGTCATTGTTTTGGTGTAACATGGCAAAGTTGCCCCCCAATACCAGTTTTTCATAGGAGCTGTGGAAGTCACACAATCATTGTGACCAAATGAGGTAGAATACCATCCCAGTTTTTGGATATGTTAAGAACACACATCTAATCTCTCCAAAACTGTTGATAATACGGTGGTGAGTCGTGACATTTTTTTTTAATAACATGGCAAAGATGGCACCAAGTTTCAGTTTTTCCATTTTAAGGACTTCATATCTTCTAAACTGTTCATCACAGAATATCAGTCTTTCAACACAACATTCATAGAGTGGTTGGGAACATATATTGTCCATATCAAACCTCTTTAAAACAGCGCTTACCGCAGTCCTTCAAAGATGCCCACAAATTCAAAGGTGAGAATTTTTCAAGCAACTTTAAGCCCCCAGAAAACAGTGGTAAATGACAAGAGGATGTGTGAAAATCCACATTTCACAAGTACATGTTCCAAATGTTACCCCTTGAAATTTGTAAAGACCTACTTAAAGTAGTTTTTTAGATACGGCAATCTAAAAGTGGGCTCTCTGAGAACTCTGTTCAAAACGAGTCAGGGGGGTACCTGACAAAAACATTTTTAATGACAAAACTATGAGGAGTTGAGAGCTATAATTTTGCACTTTTCCTATTGGGACGTTTGTGAACCTCCTTGATTTTTTTCTGCCAATTCTGAGATGGTCGTGCGGGATGATTCGGAGATTTGGCGTGGAATGACCCAAGGGCTCTTTCATTGCAATGGCCTTGACTTGACTTGACTTGACTTGAAAGCTTTAATGTCCTTTAAAAGGCAATTTGATTTACAGCACAGCAGAATGAATGGCATAAAAACATATAGGCCTACAATAAAAACACATACAGTACAACAAATACACTCAATAAATAGCTAAACATATAGTTACTATGTAAATAAATACGTAATAAATACAGACCACTGGTCAAATGCATCCATTAACCCAATATGAAAGTCCATAATGTCATGAATGTATCTCCCACATCTTGTTCAATTCGTTAATTGCCATGGGGATGAAGGAGTTCTTTGCTCTATTCATTCTAATATTGGGGTATCTATACCTACGTCCTGAAGGGAGTGTTTGGAACTTAACTGAGAGGGGGTGGTAGTGTCAGTACAAACTTTATCCGCTTTCTTTGTTAATCTATCTAAATAAAGTTTATGAAGCTCATTTTGCTGACGCCCCATTATTTTCCCACATGTTTTAACAATTTTACCCAGTTTCCTTTTGTGCGTCACTTTAGAGTGACCATACCAGCATACCATACCCTTAGGAAATACAAACGTTGTTGACCCTTTTTGTAAATTGCATCTGCACAACTGTCCCATGACAATTTGTGGTCTATAATCAGACCAAGGTATTTATAATCCGTCACCACTTCAATCTCCTCTCCTCCAATAATTGAGGGGGGAGTTGGTAATGCTTTTTGTCTAAAATCAAAGATAAGCTCTTTTGTCTTTGAAATGTTGAGGTGCAGGTTAGACCTCTTAGACCAGTTGACAAATTCCTCCAGTACTGGACCATGCGTGGTTTCATTATGGTTCAGCAGGCTTACCACGGCTGTGTCATCAGCATACTTAATTATGTGGCAGCCAGGGTGACTACTACGACAGCTGTCAGTATACAAAATAAAAAGCAAGGGTGAAAGAACACTACCTTGTGGAGTTCCGATAGAGGTAAGTCGCACATCTGACAAGATGTTGCCTACCTTCACCTGCTTTGCTCTGCCCTGCACTGTAAAAAATGCCCGTTGAAATTACGGCAAAAAACTGTCAAATTGCAACAGTCAGTGAACATAAAATGTAAAACAGTTTATCTCTGTACTAAATACGGCAAGCGACTATTGAGTCAAAAAGCGCTACATAACTTTATTTTTGACAAGTGTCATATGTAGAAAATACTGGACTGTTCTCTGTAAACGAAAATATTGGGAAATACCGTTAAGTGAGATGAACTAGTCAAAAAGCGCTACATAACTTTATTTTTCACTGGTGTCAATATGTAGAAAATACTGAACTGTTCACTGAAAAGAAAATATTGGAAAATACCGTTAAGTGAAGATGAAGTAGTCAAGAAACGGTACATGACTTTATTTTTCACTGGTGTACACATATGTGCACAGCAAATTTGTCAGAGTTAGATTGATCAGAGTTAGACTGGTGTTCAGCCAAAATCTAAACATCAAGAGTTGCAGCAACACTACACAGTGTATCTGTATCTTCACAGTAATCTGAAAAAGTCTACCTGGGACAGTAATCCCTTGATTCAGTCTCTTAGAAGTAGCCCAGTCTATTTGAAACTGTCATTCTAACCCATCCAAATCAATCTGTCAATCAATTCCTGACCTCACCTGAGTGCTAAGGGCTGTCATGCAATGATTAACTGCCTGCACCTGCCAAATGCTTCATCACTCGGGTCACATGGTTCACTTGAACATGTATTTAAACAGGGACTGTTGCATTGTACTGCTCACTGGTTGCTAGCTAGCTAGCTGGCTGTAAGGCCGGCCGGCCGGCTGGCCTGGCCTGGCCTGGCCTGGCCGGCCCGGCTAGCAGGTCACGTTGTAAGGGTGGCTGCATGGCTTGCTAACTAGCTTGTTTGTTAGCTTGCTTGCCCTGCTAGCTTTGGCCTTCATTTTCCTTAAGGTTATTTTCAGGCCTTTTTTTAAATAAAGAATGCATTTGCATACCCTTCATTGATGATACTAGACTGGTCCACCTCCCTGCACTAGACAATCTGGCAATTGGGCATTTATTTAGGTATCTAATTAGGTTGATGTTTATCGGACTCCAGTGAGTAGAATCTGTCCAATCAGTTGTCTGTGATTGCAACTCTATAATTGGACTCACCTGAGTATAATCAGTCCAATCAGTTGTCTGATTGTAACTCTATAATTGAACTCACCTGAATATAATCCATCCAACCACTGCTGCCATAATTTTACCGTAAAATGTAAAAAATAATACCGTTATTTATTTAACGGTAGGCTTTGGCAACCACTGCTGCCATAATTTTACCGTAAAATGTAAAAAGGAAATAAACCGTTATTTATTTAAGGGTAGACTTTGGCAACCACTGCTGCCAGCAGTTTACCGTAAAAACAACAGTTCTTTTTTTACTGTGTGCAGAAAGTCCATAATCCAATTAATCAATTCAAAATCAAAACAAAAGTCTTTTTTCAGTCTTTCAGCTAAACTGTGTGGGTGTGTGTAGTATTAAAAGCTGAGGAGAAGTCAGCAAAAAGGACACAAGCATGTGTCTTAGAACCTTCCAGATGCATATAGAGATAATCCAACAGTGTGACAATTGCATCGTCTGTTCCTCTGTCATGCCTATAAGCGAATTGGAGTGGATCAAGGGTCTGCTGGCCTGGCAAGAGTTGATGATGTGAGTCTTGACAATCCTCTCAAATGATTTGACTACAAGTGAGGTGAGGGGAATGGGCCTATAGTCCTTAGGGGTTGATGGATGAGGGACTTTGGGAAGGGGGGCCACGTGTGACTTTTTCCAAATGCGTGGGACCACTTGAGTATCCAATGAGTGTTGGAAAAGGGAGCAGAAGACCCCACTCAATTGGGCTGCACAGTATCTCAGCACCTTGCCTCCTATGTTGTCAGGCCCAGGACTCTTCCGGATGTTGGTCTTCTCAAACACCCGCCGCACTGTGTCCTCCTTAATGGTGAATATCTCCACAGTCCCATTGTCCTGTAACTCCTCCTGTTGCCAAATAGAATCACCATCTTTGGCCACATGTTCATAGCGGGTGAAAAAATCATTCAAGTCATTGGCCAACTGATACTGAGCTCTATCATCTATTTGTTGTTCTGCGCTTTTGCTTGATTTGTATGGGGCATTTGCCATCAACTTAATGCCCACCCATGCAGACCGCGAATCTCCAGCCATTAAAGTCTCTTGTACCTTGTCTCTATACTGGCATTTAGCTTTGTAGATCTCCTTATTGACTTTCCTTTGTACCTCTTTCATGTCCTGTCTGCTTCCCACAGCAAATATTCTCTTTTTCTCATTTAATACCCCCTTCAACTCTTTTGTGACCCAGGGTTTATTGTTTGGGTACACCCTGCTGGTCTTTTTGGGAATCACTGTCTCCACACAAAAGTCTATGTAACCTGAAATGACCTCGGTCATCTCATGCAGGTCGGCAGAGGAGTTTTCAAAGGTGCTCCATGTTGTTGACTCAAAGCACCCTCTCAGGGTCTCCACACTGTCCTCCTGCCACACCTGAGTCTGCTTAACAGTAGGTTTAACTCGTTTTAGAACCTGCTTATAAGTGGGTCTCAACAGGATAGTGTTGTGGTCTGAATTACCCAGGGGTGCTTTTGCACAGGATGAATATGCCTTGGGAATGGATCCATAGCACAAGTCTATGACCTTATTATTTCTTGTTGGGCATGTGACATACTGGGAGTAAGTGGGCAGCGCACGTTTGAGTGTACAGTTATTAAAGTCGCCCAATACAAACTTGGGTGCATCAGGGGAAATTTCGTCAAACTCCTGAGTGATGTTGTAGATCACCTCGGCTGCTTTGTCTGCATTAGCTTTTGGGTGAACACAATAGTCAAAAATATTTGTGGAAATTCACGAGGTAGATACGACGGTCGGAGGGACAGGGACAGAAGTTCAATATCCGGGGTGCATATTTTTTCCTCACCACACACTCTAAGAAAATTTCCCTGCAAAATAACGGCAGTTACTGGCAATTATATTTACCTGTAATTCTACTGTTATTTCACACCAACAATCAAATACAGCTCATTGCTGTTTAATGTATCACAGTATATAACATTTTTTCAGCAGCAATTGAACTGTTAAATAACAGTACTCTACAGAACGTTCACAGTATTAGTATTGTTAAACTAAAAGTGCTCTACAATATTTATGCAGTAGTATGAGTAAAATAACAGTACATTTCAGTTAAAAAGTTGAATTGTACTGTGTGATGACAGGCAAATACTGGGTCATAGTTGTATTCATGAATATGGCCATGGCAACTTCCCACCCCACCCATCATTCTCCATAACTGTGGTACCCTGGCCATGTTACCACCCCATCCTCCCATCGTTCACCATGACTGGAGTGCCTTGAGCATGATATTATGGCGCTATGCTGTATTGAGAAAATGGTTTGCGGTGGTCCTTTGAAAGTGTGGGCATGAATAAAATTTCAGAGTACGCAGTGCTATGTTACAATGATAGTGTGCAAGGTGGGCTTTTTACTGTATCTCTTGATGAGCCAATGATGAATATAGCATTGGTCAGTCTTTAAAAAATTATTTTGCACCAAGTAGCACAGCAAACAAGCAACACTACAAGCTAGCTCTCAAAGCAATGCCTAATTTGCAGCAGGCACATTATATGCAACAATGCCACAAATGATGCCACATACAGCAGGCTTTCACAAAGAGGAAAGTGTGCAAGCATGTAGGCAAGCTTGTAGGTAAGCTTGTAGGCAAACAAGTGCTATGCTGTGCCATGCAGGCCAGCCAGCAGGCAGGCAAGCAACTGAAGTGTGTAGTCTGTAGTCCAGATTTATATACAGGTGCAAGAGTACCATGTGACCAGAGTCATCAGGCCCTTGGCAGGTGACGCCCGTAATTGAATAATGGCATAACAGCCCTACTCAGGTGAGGCCAGGCACTGATTAGCAGATTGGTTTAGATGGGGCTGCTTGTTGCAAGAGTGTTACAAGTTCTTAAAATGTTTCAGCCATTCACACTTTCATCACTATCAAAATGCATGTGCTACTCACACTTTGCTGCATCAAGCACTTTTTAAGTATTGTAGTTTCCTTAGAAATTGTTTCATCATGCTTTATGGTATCAGATAATCTTTAACCAGTCAGAATGACTTCAGTTCTTCAGGTGGTATTGAAGTTTGATGGTGATCACGGACAAGTGGAGGATGAATGGGTTTCAATGGTGCTGCCTAAAATAACTTATTTTCTAGAGATGCACCGGATCCGGTTCCGGTTCCGGATCCGTCAGGATAATAGAGTTTTTCACAGGATCTGGGTCCGGCAGGATCTTAAGCAGTGGATCCGGTATCCGGCATGTTACCTAAAAATCAGGGTCTGGTGCATGTCTAGCCTAGGCTTTTCAGTCTTTCAAAACCCCAATCACTGCATGGAGTGAAATCCCTTTGGAAGCGGCTATTGCAGGCAGTGTGGCAATAAGCCAATGAGTCTAAAAAATTGTTTGCGCCAACGTAATAAAAAGGGCCCACGTGTGCGAGTAGACTATATGTTTCAACCCTTTTGTAGGATCCGGTTCCGGATCTGGCAGGATCTTAAGCAGTGGATCTGGTATCCGGCAGGATCCTAAAAATCAGGATCCGGTGCATCTCTAGTTTTTTCCACAACGGCGAATACTGCTATTGTGCAGTACTTACTGTTTATGCTAGATATGTGACTCAAAGTAATATTTTCACAGTAGTTGTCTGTTTTTTCGAAAAACAGTAGGATGCTGTTGCAGAATTGCCGTAAATAAACAGCTTTTTGTTACAGTGCAGTTGTCCTGCACCATCGGTCATTTATCATAAGACACACCCCTCCTCCTTGCTCCTTGCCCGTGGTCTCAGCGCAGCGGTCCAGTCGTGTGATTGAAAACCCCTCTGGACAGACCTCCGAGTCTGGCACAGCATGATTCAGCCAGGTTTCGGTGAAGGCTAGCACGCAGGCCTCCCGGTATTCGTACAAGTAGCGAGTGTTTGCTCGCAACTCGTCCGCTTTCCTCTTGAGCGAACGTACGTTTGCTAAGATGATTGTGGGAAGGGGCACTTTTGATTTCCTACTTCTGAGTTTTAAGCACGTTCCTCCTCGCTTCCCACGTTTTCTCTTCTGTCCAGCTCTACTACTGGTGCTGTGCCTTGTAATCTCCGCAGGTATTGTATCCGATATCCAGTCGTACGTGCGATCACGAAGTTGCAAGAGAAAGTCCTTATTATAGCGTATGTGTTCCCCAGATTCGCCGGCTGGTTTGCTTGCTGAGAACACAACCGCGGCGACTAACAATAATAAAACGAATGTCCATAAACGGCTCATGGTGGCCTGCAATGACCGTGGTCGAACTTATTTACGTTATTTTCAATTTAACTCACGTAGGACAAAACAAACAAACATGTAACACTCCGCCAAACAAACAAACTGTGCTGCAGGTCGCCACTGTGCGGCGCCCCGCCTGTAAAAATGGCCTAAACTGCAGTGGCCATGGGATTCTGCTTCGGTCCAGATAACTTGATTTTAGCTTTTTTTGTCTTTGTTCAAAATGTCAAACATATTTTCCTTATGATAAATACAATGATTAGGTATTTAAATTATGTGCCACACTCCCTTTCCTCATTTCCTCTCTGCAGGACAATCACAGAAGACATGTAGTTCTGAACAACCGCTGAGGACACGCGAGGACCCTGCATTCTTTTGAAGCCATGACACGTAGCCATGGCAACGCCTGTAAGGGTACTAATGACCCAGTGTGGTGATCAGCTGATTTTGGTTACTAATGACCCAGTGTAGTGATCAGCTGATGTTGGGTACTGATGACCCAGTGTAATGATCAGCTGATATTGGTTACTAATGACCCAGTGTAGTGATCAGCTGATGTTGGGTACTGATGACCCAGTGTAATGATCAGCTGATGTTGGGTACTGATGACTCAGTGTAATGATCAGCTGATGCTGTAAGGGTCCTAATGACCCAATGTGGTGATCAGCTGATGTTGGGTAATAATGACCCAGTGTAGTGATCTACTGATGTTGGGTAATAATGACCCAGTGACCCCCTCTCAGCTGCCTGTTTTTCAAGGCCAACGGCTTCCCTGATGCCCCTTGGTGGGCTGTAGAGCCCCCTTTGAGAAACACTACTATAGCTGAACAATGACAATACCTCCAGATGGAAATAGCAAAGAATAGACAAAAAGTAAAGCTATTATGTGCAGCCCATTATGGTGTTCCCATTGAATGATCCTTCAACTCTCAGTGTAATTACAGAAGAAATGGCAGCTCTCAAGACCCAAACACTTTCATTTGGAGCCTGAGTGCCTCCTCCTTTTTGTTCCCCTGCTCACTCAGTCAGTGTCTCGTAATAGCAGTCTCACAAAATAAAACTCTCTTGTTCTGTTGATGACAGCTGAGAGAAAGTTGTCCAATTTTGTGTAATTGTGCAATTTGGAAACATCCACACCTGCAGTCATTTGCCTATTGTGAGTGAGAAAACACTCACTCCCTCAACCAGTTCTCACAGACTCCCTGGAAACTCCTTTCAACACGCTTGCTCACTAAATCACTCCCCTGCTCACTTGCTAACTCACACACTAACTTGCTATCTCACATGCTGAACAGTCCTTTCAAAACACTTACTAACTAAATCACTCACCCGCTAACTCACACTCACACAGACTGACTTATTCATTTTCTCTCTCTCTCTCTCTCTCTCTCTCTCTCTCTCTCTCTCTCTCTCTCTCTCTCTCTCTCTCTCTCTCTCTCTCTCTCTCACACACACATTTGGGTGGGGTGCAGGAGGTGGAAGTGGGCGCAATGGGGAGGGGTGCACAGTGGGGGGTGGCTGGCTGCTGAAGGCTCTCTCTCCACACCGCTAAAGAGGCCTCAGGCTCAGCATTCGCATGGCTAGCGTACTGGCTAGCCTACTGTCCACTCCTGATGGCCTTGCCCAGTATAAGCCAGTATAGCCTACTGTCCACTCCTGACAGCCTTGCCAGTATAGCCTATTGTCCACTCCTGACAGCCTTGCCAGTATAGCCTATTGTCCACTCCTGACAGCCTTGCCCAGTAGACGCCAGTATAGCCTATTGTCCACTCCTGACAGCCTTGCCCAGTATAAGCCAGTATAGCCTACTGTCCACTCCTGATGGCCTTGCCCAGTATAAGCCAGTATAGCCTACTGTCCACTCCTGATAGCCTTGCCCAGTATAAGCCAGTATAGCCTATTGTCCACTCCTGATAGCCTTGCCCAGTATAAGCCAGTATCCATTGACATAGCCTACACTCCTGCTACACTTCCTCCACTCCTCACTCCGCATACCTGACTTGCCTCCTCCACACACACACACACACACACACACACACACACACACACACACACACACACACACACACACACACACACACACACACACACACACACACACACACACACACACACACACACACACACACACACACACACACACACACTTACTGTATCATCCAGAATTTGCATTCCAATGCTAAGATGTTCAAACAATCCCTCAAAGCTCAAAACTAAATTAAAAAAGGTGATGTCTTGTTTTCTATTTGGGATTGGTATTGGACATGTGTGAACCTCATAAGAATAGTAACATAATATCACAGAATATCCCATCTGGTAAACTGTGGCTCCTGCACAGGTGAGTACCTCATCTGAATATTGTAAACAACCTCCTGCACAGGTGAGTATCTCATCTGAGGTACGGTAGCCACTGTATGTCATCTCAGGTCTGAAACTTGGCAAAAAACTTGTTTCGGTAGCCCCTTAATGCACACCGTACCTACTGTGGCACGCTGTAATGGACATTGAAAGTTAACTACTATAGTACTACACTACTATGACTTTAGTAATACATTACAACTGGGTAATTTCCATTCTGGTAACAGCTAATTTATAATGCCGTGTCTTAAGGGGTTAACCCCTTTGCGCAGAGCCTGTTATAACCGTACTATAACCAAAATTGCCATTTATTGCCTGAGGCTCTCTGTCAAGTGACAGCAATGTTGTTCCAATGTAGTTGGGTCTTTTCAGCCAAGAGTGAACAAGCCCCCTGGCGGGCCCATCTGTACAAGAGGCTATTACTTGACTCCAATAGTCTTTCACCGAATTACCCAAAGCACACCACAAGAGCTACACTGATATCAGGATTAGGTGGCATAACAATATTAAGAATTGAAAACAGACAAATATATTTTAAATAAAAAGATAAAATAATGATAATGAAATGTTAATAAACATGTAAAAAAAGACCACTGGAATGGTAGGCTGTGTCTTTTGGCTGCCTTTGGTCTTGCAGCTGCCTAAGTCCATGTGTCACGTTAGCGCCACCGCTGCTCGCTGCGCTATACCTCACATGTCGACACTATCACTGCAACATCATGAGAGCCTGTCAATGACAGATCACTATCACATTACACCACTGAAACCCCCCATGACACACAGCAGAAAGGGATTTTCATCTGCCGGTACGTCACTATAACGCTGTTATGTTTTCCTTGGGGTAGAGATTTCTAGTCAGGTGTACTGTAGCTCCTTTGTCGTGCCCTGTCCTGCTTGGCATACCAATATGAGCGTAGCATATGGGGGACAGGTGTGCCTGCTAAGGCTGCTGACAGCTTTTGACTGGGCCCAGGACAAAGTCATCTGAAAAGGCCCCCTACCCAACACATACAATGCAATGGGGACCCAATTCTGGAACCCCTATCTCCCTGACAACATACTCCTTTGTCCCCCCCTTTGCCGGGCCTGTCGTCTGTCACACAGCCAGACAGACTATTGGCTATTCACAGGCAGCTCGGCCGGCCGCGGCTCAGAGACAGTGAGCAAGGAGCACCCCAGAGAAGTAGTGGAATAAGAGAGCGAGATGGAGAAAAAATAGAGACAGAAAGAGAGCAACAAAAAAGAAAAAAGAGGTTTTCTGGGGTCTCGTCTTCCTTGACTGGAACACCTTATTACATTTTATTGGCTCCACCGTGAGATCAAGATGTAAAGCTCGGTGGATAAGGCAGAGAGTCCAGGCTGAGGTAGAGTGTGGTGGAGACCCAAACTGTTAGAGTGGAAGACACATGAAGACCCACAATTCCCTCTGAACAAATGGCACCAGAGGAGAGGGAGATGAGGAGGAGGAGAAGGAGGAGGAGGAGCGAGGGACAGGAGAAAAGGGAGAGGGGAAGGGGAGTGGAGAGGAAGGAGAGGGGTAAGAGATGGAAAGGAGAAGAGGGAGAGAGGAGCGATGGAGAGGAGAGAAGGGAGAGGGGAGGAGGAGCGAGGGAGAGGAGAAAAGGGAGATGGGAGGAGGACCGAGGGAGAGGAGAAGGGGATGGAATGGGGAAGGGGAGTAGAGAGGAAGGAGAGAGGAGGAGCGATGGTGAGTAGAAGGGGGTGGAAGGGGGAAGGGGAGTGGAGAGGAAGGAGAGGGGTAAGAGATGGAAAGGAGAAGAGGGAGAGAGGAGCGATGGAGATGAGCAGGGGATGGAAAGGCAAGTATAGAGAGGAGTGGAGGGGGAGAAGGAGGAGACGGAGAGGGGAGCGAGATAGATGAGCGATGGATGGAAAGGAGAAGAGAGAGAGAGTAGTTGAGGGGAGAGGGACTGGATGAGAGAGGAGAAAAGAGGGAGTGGAGTGGGGAGGAGGGAGAGGAGCAAGGGATGGACCGAAAAAGATGAAGAGGGGAGCAGAGAGGGGGGTGAGGGAAAGGAAAGAAGGAGCCTCAGTAGGGGGATAGGTGGGGAGGGAGGGATGCGAGGGAGTTGGGAGGAAAGAGGAGAAGAGAAGTGAGGGAGTTGGGAAGAAAGAGGAGGAACAGGAAGAGGGGAGGAAAGAGGAGGAGGCACAGGAAGAGGGGAGGAAAGAGGAGGAGGCACAGGAAGAGGGGAGGAAAGAGGAGGAGGCACAGGAAGAGGGGAGGAAAGTGTGAGGCCATGCCTCCATAACAGCAGCAGCAGCAGCAGCACGGAGGCAGATAGCTGGAGGCCAGACACAGCTCATTATCTATCTCTCCGTATCTGAGAACAAGGGGCCACGATAACAATGGGCTGCAATGTCTCACCTATAGCCCTTTGGATATCCGACCGCCTGCAGTTCACCTATAGCCCTTTGGATATCCGACCGCCTGCAGTTCACCTATAGCCCCTTTGGATATCCGACAGCCAGGTGTGTCATCTGACATTTACAAAATAACAAACAAGGCAACAAATAAATCACGGTTGCATCAGTCTAGTGATTGTAATTAAGACGGGAGAAACAAGAGAGTGAGGATTTTCTGTTTCTTGCGTAAAATCATTAAATTCAGTTCAGTCAGTATATTTATTTATATATAACACCATTAAAAATTAAAACGTCTCAAGGCACTTTCTACACTCCAAGGCCTGAACCCACTCAAGCACGCATTAATCAGTAATCTTCATTGCAAATATAAACCCAGTAACAACTTTTTAAATCTGTAGTGGAGACATACTGATATGCACAGGGAGTAATCTGCAGTGGAGACATACTGATATCAGGGAGGTTTCATGTCTCTGGGCAGCAGGCCAGAACATGCCTTTGCTGAAAGCATCAGGTATTCTATCCACAAACATTGTGAGGGTTTCTGCTCGATAAAGCAAGCTGTCCCCGCCTAAAAGCTTTCACACCTCCCCTCTCTTTAATACGTACCTCCACTCCTTTCATAGATCTTCCATCAAAGTGATAACCCCTCCACACCCCCTACCACCTCTCTGCCTCCTGCTTCCGAGTGCTATCTTGCCCTATTCATGTACATTACAATTCACATTTCTATTCGCTTCACTTTCACAAGTCGGCAAGTCCAACCGTATCATTTGCTTTTGTGATCATTATTATCCCATGTGCACACATTCTCCTCCTCCTTCTTTAATCATCACCTAGCAGCCGTGAGAGACCTGCATATGGTATATAATATGGCCCACTTTCTCAATAGCGAGAGGTCCTCATTTACACTGAATCGAGCCCTGACCTATCTCTGCTCTGAGCCGGTTATTACTCTGGCTGCACCAGTGAACCATGCTAATGCTAATTGCTATCGGTGATCATTATGTGTCGAGTTAGCCGACACAGCGGTGTGGTGACTGCAGTGATACACAAGTGAGAAGAGCAAGAGCGCTCCGACTTGGACTCCCGCGCAGATCGTTAAAGCCTAAAGCACTGTCTATTTGCCTGGATCTTGCTTGTGGCTCACACACGGGCCCCTGGCTGACTTTAATTGTGTGTGTGTGTGTGTGTGTGTGTGTGTTTTGTCATTGGCTTGTATACTGTCTGAAATGATGTCCAGTTGATGTGGTTTGTTGCCGTGGCAGCTGGCATCTCACACACAGTTTGGCTCATGTGTGCCATTGATCTGTGCTAGCCACCCATCCTCCCCCATGTGTTTCAAAGGTTGCCATGGTTATCTTTGAACGTTGCCGTGCCAGAGTAGAAGCACGTGGCGTGAGATGCTGTCCACTGGACAGAGAGGCAGCCGCCTACCTGGATGGCCATGAAATTCTGACTTCCTGAAACTATGTCAACGGCCCACGGTGTGACATGCTGTCCGCTGTACATAGAGTACACAGTAAATTGTGTAGTGTTAAAATAACACTTAAAGAGTTAAAATTAACACTGTTCTAGTGTCTATTTGGTCCTGCTCCAGATCAGTGTTAAACACTGGTGTTAGATTTATAGTGTTAAGCTAACACTATAAAGAGTAAAGCAGTTTCGGGGAGCACCCTACTAACATTTTTTAGTTCTAAGCAGGTTCCTGGAACACAAGCCCTTGGTTCCAGTTTAGTTCTGGGTACGTCCCCAGAGAGTCATGTTTGGTTATTTTTCCGTTCTCACTTGGTTGGCAGGGAAGTTTAATTTTCGTTCCTAGAATGTTATATGTGTAGTTCCCATTCCGTTCCCTTATTGTTCTCTCACCGTCACTTTATTCCTGTTCATGTCATGTTTGTTCCCTTGCCATTCCCATATGGTTCCCTTAACCTTGTTGGTTGCATATTTGGTTCCTTAGACATGCTCCTGATGTTCCCCCAACCTTGTTTATTATTGTGAATGTGTTTTGGTCCTGCCCCACTATCTCTCACCATAGTTGAGGTACCCTGATCATGGTAATTAAGCACCTCCCATCCTCCACCATGACTGAAACACCCTGCGCCTGGCATCAGATTGCCACACTGCTCTCTTAAGATAATGTTTAAAATCGCTGAAAATATGTAAAATGTCTATAATTTATACATCAGTCTATGCTGTACTGCACCACAATGTGAGAGAAATGTTTAACTGAGCATGTATGAACACAATCTAGTGGGGATTAATACCAAATGTTTCCCTTAATGAAGTTTAAAATATAACCATACCATCTACTTCAAGTGCACAATGGAGCAAGCAATGTAACATGTGCTGTTACTGACTAGCTCACAAAGCAAGGCACAAGATGTAGCTAACAAATGCCATAAGCCAAAAGCGCCTTTAGCTTGCTTGCAAACATCAAGTGCACAATGGAGCAAACAATGTAACATGTGCTGTTACTGACTAGCTCACAAAGCAAGGCACAAGATGTAGCTAACAAATGCCATAAGCCAAAAGCGCCTTTAGCTTGCTTGCAAAGCAGGTAAACAAGCGCTATGCTGTGCCATGCTGACCAGCCAGCAGGCAGGCAGGCAGGCAAATATTTAAAGCACTGTGACAGTCCAGGTTTATATACAGGCTCAAGAGCACCATGTGACCAGATTGATTAGGAGTTTTTCAGGTGCAAGCAATTGAGTCATGATATACCAGCCCTAAGTAATTAGGTTTGGCCAGGCGCTGATGGACAGATTGGTTGTGAGGGGCCTGCTTGTTACCGGCAAAGGTGTAACAAGTTCTCAAGTTATTTCTTTCACTCAACACATCTTTTGTGTGATGTTGTGTGCACAGCCAAACCTTAGATCAACCCAACCAAGTTGAGTTAAATTAATGAAATGGAATAATAAAAAAAAGATTGTGTACATGATTAAATCTGGAGGAAATACTGTTACTAATATGTAGACGTATATGATTTAATCGGGTGGACAGTCATCATTGCTTATGCTCTGAACAACACAGTATAAACAAAGTTGGGGGAACATCAGGAGCACGTCTAGGGAACCAGACGTGACCAGACCTATAATGTAACCATCAAGGTTATGGGAACCATATGAGAACGATGAGGGAACAAACATGAAAAGCAATAAAGGTACGGTGAGAGAACGGCGAGGGAATGGAATGGGAACCACACATATATCGTTCTGGGAAGTTAAATTAAACTTTCCTGGCAACCCTGTGAGAACCGAAACAGAACCAAAAATGACGTATCCGAAACGTATCCAGAACCGAACCGGAACCAATGGCTGCTTGGTTTTTACTGTAACCAAAGGGAACGTTTCTAGGTGGTAGATTTTGGTTTGGTAATAACCCCAACCTTTAGAGAACCAAAAGTCAAACGTTCTCTTTACATTCTCTGTTACTAGGGCATACAATGGCGCAGACAAACTCCATCACCTCGAGGAGGCGGGGGCTCTCTGGAGTACTTCTAACTCCACACAATTTAACAACTTCATTTGTCACTGACACTGGAGAGCATCTCACTCCATTTGGTGTTGGAATTACTCCAATAGTGTTAATAAGCCTTAACACTGCAAAATTAACACTGGCAAATTTACTGTGTAGAGGCAGCTGCCTATACCTGGATGGCCCTGCGCTGTGCCATGGAAGTCATAGTTGTGACAACCAGGGTACAGGAACTTGGTTGGTGACACATAGATTCAAATAATACAAGGCAGTGGCTTTCTGCTCCCTAGAGACCAACATAAAACCCAGAGAGTAACACAGAAGTAAAAATGAGGGTCAAAAATGTTCCAATCCCACTCTTCCACTTCCTTGAGCAAGGCACCAAACAATTGCTTCAGAGGATGCAAGCTAGTGTGCAGAGAACTGTAAGTTGCTTTGGATAAAAGCGTCAGCTAAGTGTAATGTAATGTAATGTAATGTAATGTAATCATACATGGCTGAGGTGCCCTTGAGCAAGGCACCTAGCTCCACATTGCTCCAAGGTTCTTATACCTCATATCCAAATAACCAAATAACCACACACACACACTGGGATTGAGTTGTACTTAAGGAAATTTGCACATGGCTCATTCAATTCAATCTCTGTGTACAAAAGCACAATGGAAAGAAAGAAATGAGCGCAGCCATGAATAGAAGAAAAGAAAAGAAGCATTGGCTAGCGGCACACTGAATACACCCTGCATTTCCAATAAGTGATGAAGTCTTCTGACCAACAATTACACCATCAATGACTCAACGGTAATGACACGTTTATTGTGGGCTACCGAACTTTTTCCCTGCAAGAGTTTCATTCTTTCGCTGATTACCAGCAATTGGCTGTGGCATGTTGTATGAGGTATACCAGTTAACGTGGCTGCTAACGTGTTTTAAATGAAGCTATTCTATGGGGGCCACAAAGGACCAAATCACTCTGCACAGCGAGGACGGAGGCAGCATGGAACACCACGAGCCACAACAATAAGTCTGGCAACATTTGCCTCTCTACAGGAGAAGCCCGCAATTTAACCCAGGGCCTTGATATTTCTCCTCTTTGTACAAAAGAAGAAAGCCATTTTCACAAACCATCACTTGGTCTTCAACTTCAATTCCACTTCAACTTGGGAGCGTTTTAGGCGTGAAATGATGCTGACGGTGTCGGGTTATGAGCGGGAGGGAGGCTTGTGGCGACAACTTCTTTATTACGAGATCAGCAGGAACTCAGAAACAGATGTCTCGCTCAGGTGCAGCCATGTACTCACACTGCCTGGAGTTCAGAGGTGTGTAGCTTATTCAAACGGCCATGTGCACACACTTTCTGGAGTTTAGAGGTGTGTTACAAGCTTATTCAAACGGCCATGTGCACACACTTTCTGGAGTTAAGAGGTGTGTTATAAGCTTATTCAAACGGCAAGGCTTTTAGCAACACCTTCAGTGTTGCATCTAGTCAGGCCAAGAGCAATACAATATCGTTTCTGGGCTCCCGAAAAATCGGGAACTCCTCCCACTTTGTAGGGAAGCATACAACCATTAGCAAACCAAGGGAGGCAGGTCGACTATGCTGTTTGGGAAATGTTAATTGGTATGCTCTTGGTCAGACCAAGTCTCGAAGAGATTTGAAAGTCGATGATAATCAGGCTAGCTGTATCATGCTTACCGAAGAAACTGTGAATAGTTTATGCACTGCAGTGGTGGAGCTGTGGTAGCACTTTTACAAGGACTTTGGGAGTCCAACTTCAGAGCCTTATCAGGTAGCACTTTTACTTCACTGCCTTATCAGGTAGCACTTTTACTTCACTGCCTTATCAGGTGACTGCTCTAAACTGCACTAAACAGGCTGAAATGGATACCTCATGGCTAAACATCACCTTTGAGTTTGAGATGAAATTTTCCTCATTTCCAAGGGTCCTGGGAGCCTTGGGCTTTGATGTGTAACAGAGTGACTCGCATGCATCCTTTTAAAGAGTTTCATGAGAGCTACATTGTTGTTTCCAATTTCAGAAGCAGCATGGGGGCAATCAGGGGGGACTCATGGTCCATTCAGATAAACACAAACACACACGGACGTGCACACACACACACACACACACACACACACACACACACACACACACACACACACACACACACACACACACACACACACACACACACACACACACACACACACACACACACAGTTTACGTCTTTATTTGTGCCCACAATTCAAAATTGAGTTTCCATAGACACAAATTTATCAGTTGCAAAGATACTCAGGCATGAACTAGATAAGTGGTATCCCAGTGATCAATAGCCCATGGGGTAAAAGTCTCAATGATATACACAGCACCTTCTTCTCCATATGTGTCGACTACCAATTATTGATGATATTTAACAATATTTAAGCAAGCTTTTTGCATTCATTTTTGGGAACCCCCCTAGTGACCCTTAGCCCCCTAGTGGCCAGCCTATGCACGTGGCCCAAACTTCCAAATACAAGTACTATACACTCACCGGCCACTTCATTAGGAACACCTCTCTAGTGCGGGGGTGGACCACCTTTTTCCCTTCAGAACTGCCCAAACTGCCTGCAACAATTCTTGAGTAGGCTGTGGCATTCCAATAAAGATAAATTGGTACTAATTGGCCCAAACTGTGCTAAGAAAATATCTTTATGCCATTATATCCCCAGCCTGAAACGTTGATGTAAGGCAGGGTTGACCCATGTTTTCATGTTGTTGACGCCAAATTCTGAACATTCCACCTGAGTGTTGCAGTTGATATCGAGACTCATCAGACCAGGCAACGTTTTTCTGATCTTCTAGTGCCGTTTATGGTGAGCCTGTCCAAATTGTTGCCTCTTTTTCCTATTCTTAGCTGACAGGAGTGGCACCAAATGTGTTTTTCTGCTGCAATAGCCCATTTGCCTCGAGATTTGATGTCCTGTGTAATCAGGGATTCTCTTATGCATACCTCGGTTGTAATGAGTGGTTATTGGACTTAATGTTGCTTTTGTATCAGCTCAAATCAGTCTAGTCATTTTCCTCTGACCTCTACCATCAACAAGGCATTTTTGCCCACAGAATCGCTGCTCATTGCATTTTTTTCTATTTCGTACCATTCTTTGCAAACTCTAGAGATGGTTGTGTGTCAATATCCCAGTAGATCAGTATTTTCTGAAATACTCAAATCAAGCCCTTTCAGCCTGATAGTCATGCCATGTTCAAAGTCATTTAAATAACCTTTCTTCCCCATTATGATGCTCGGTTTGAACTGCATCAGATCATCTCAACCATGTCTACATGCAAAAATGCATTGAGTTGCCACCATGTGATTGGCTGATCAGAAATTTGCCTCAATGAGCAGTTGTAACAGGTGTTCCTAATGTAGTGGCCGGCAAGTGTATATTGGCATTTGTAGCCCATCACAGTGATTTCCTGCACAAGTGGTTGATACTTCATTAGTTTCTCACAAAGTTAGTTTATTATGAGTCAAAGCAACATCCTACTTCCACTATGTCAACAGTTTGATTGTCCTCATCAATAATAGTGATGAGGCACACACACACACACACACACACACACACACACACACACACACACACACACACACACACACACACACACACACACACACACACACACACACACACACACACACACACACACACACACACACACACACACACACACACAGGACTTTCTAGTGTGTGCTGTTTTACACAGGAATGGAAGGACCTTACACGGACAGCAGACATCTGGCTGCAGACAGGGCAGCTGAGCAAGAGGAAAACTAGGTGATGTGACAAAACAACTGAACGCAGTGCAGCACAGCACAGCATGGCACAGCATAGCACAGCACAGCATGGCACAGCATAGCACAGCACAGCACGGCACGGCACGGCACAGCACGACATAGCACGGCACAGCACGGCACAGCATAGCAAAGCACAGCATAGCACAGCATAGCACAGCATAGCACAGCACAGCATAGCACAGCCAGGGGCAGATCTAGCCATTTTGGGGCCCTAGGCGAAATTTAAACATGGGGCCCTCAAGAGCCATTCTTTAAACACGTACACAAAATAAGGGTCACAAATTGGCATGGAAGGAGTATGGGTGCTATTTAAGTGTTTTGTCTCATATGTCTTTGATTACTTTACATAAGTGACCAATTTGTGTTTATTTATTTATTTATTTAACTTTTTTGTCTGTTTATCACAACTGGTGTAACAGTTGAGGGCCCGTATGGAGGACAAATTTGGTCAGGGCCCTAGGCAATTGCCTAGGTTTGCCCAATGTAAAGCCCACCTCTGAGCACAGCACAGGATATGCATGGCTTCACTAACACACTCTCTCCCTTGAGAACATCTCTTGGACGAAAAAAAGTAAAGGAGGAAAAAAATGGGAGGAAAGGGGAACGGAGGAATAGTAATTAACCTACATGTGTAAGGAGGCCAAAACAAACCAGCTGAAAAGTGAGACTCAGCTAGACTTCAGCAATGCCCTTAAGAACTGACAAATAATGTGCTAATGCTGCCTCCGTGGAAAATGTACATAAATAAATACAGATAGAAAGGGGTTTGTTTGGCTTGTTGTTTTCCCTTTAACTTATGCATGTATTACTACATTGGAAAGACACACATGCTTTGTTAATATAATTTTAATTTGCTATGCAATAAAATAAAATGTCAAATCAATGCCACCGGATACATTTTCAGCTTGATCAAATCAACATGTCTTTCTTGCTTTAAAAGCCTTTCGCAGGCACTTAGGCTGTGCTACTCAGGCTGTGCTACGTGACCTAGATGCACTCCAGGAAATGATGTCATCGTCTCCATATAAAACACATGTACACTAATAACCAGACGCTTCGCTAATCGACCCAATTAAGCCCTGGGGCCTATGACCCGGCGCAAAAGCTTTCAGCAGCTCTTTGTTTGCATATGCGTCACATCAAACGCAATGATTAGGGCGCCCGCAATGTCTGCTTTGTTGATCATGAATGGTGGGCTGGAAATGCCGGTTGGTCCATTAAGGCCAACGTCAGAAATAAATGGCCTTATGAAACATACAAATCAGATGCTGGGCAGAGGAGGAGGCAGCAAGAAACATCAGGAATAAATGACCTTAAAAGGTACACTGTGCAAGATTTTCCAGAATTCATGCTACCCATTCACTAAAGTTACCTTTTTCGTGAATACTTACCACCACTAGTATTCATTATGACTGGAAAAATTGCACTTTTCATACATGGGGATTATTACTTAGTAAACTTTCATTAAAAGATCAAATTTGGCAATAGGCAGCCCAGTTTCAATGAGCAGCATAGTTGCAGTACCTATTTTGACCATTTCCTGCACAGTGTACCTTTACAGTTTTTCTCGATTGGTTTGGCTAATTTCTTGAAACCAAGATGACATTTCTATAAATTTTGGGTCATTTGGCTAAACATTCTTACACTTCTGCACAACAGATCAGCTAACAAGCAAAATGTCATATACCTCCCAAAACAGCTCATTCTTGAATCAGCACTAGACCTTCTCCCACATAAATGGTCAGTACCATCAAAATGGCATAGATCCTTCTCATTTACTAATAAACAGAATCAATCAAAAATGAACAGGATGGTTCAGTATAACTACATAGATTATCATGACTTGCTCATATCACTCCAAAAACAGTTTACCCGTGTTGTCAAAACTAAATTCCTTCCCCACATATATCATCAGTACCCCCAAAATACATTGTCCCTTTATCATTGTGTAAGCACTGCAAGTCAAAATGGTTAGCTGTTTTGTCTACTTTCAGCTAACAGATTTCGACTATGTATACAAATTGAAAAACCACTGAAATTTGACAACACAGACAATTTACCAAGAACATTAATCTGTAACTTTCTTTACTGTAAATTCATATACAGAAAGTAATGCCCATTTATTACAGGTTTCTCATGGGCTTGGCTCATTTCTCAAAACAGAGATAACATTCTCAAAATACCATTGACAAATCCCAAAACAACTAGCAATTGTTCAAAACAGAATGTCGTTTGGAGAAATGTCAAGAAATTAGCCAAACAATAGAGGAAATTGTAGTATACACGGTTGTAAAATCATTTTCTACAAACTACTGAAGTTACAATATCATATGGCCTTTTGAACACTGTCATGAATTTACTGTTGAAGGAAATTGTTAAAATATTATGTCCTTGACTGTTTTGACAATTGTGTAGACTACTTTGCATATGATGACTTACACAATGAAATCATGCTGACATGTTTTGGAGAGGGCATTTGATATTTGATGAAAGCAATGAGAAATGCCATTCTGTTTTGGAAAATTGCAAGTTGGTTTGGGGATTTGTCTGTGTTGTTTTGAGAATGTCATCTCAGTTCTGAGAAATTAGCCAAACCAATCGAGAAAAACTGTAAAGATACTGGGCAGAGGAGGAGGAGGAAGGCACTTTGCAAAGGCCTGTCCACTTACAGTTTTTCTCGATTGGTTTGGTTAATTTCTCATAGATGACATTCTCAAAACAACACAGACAAATCCCCAAACCAACTTGTAATTTCCCAAAACAGAATGGCATTTCTCATTGCTTTCATCAAATATCAAATGCTTTGTACATGTCTCAAATGTTTAGTACATCTCTGCAGATGGCTAAGTAGAGATACCCTACAGTTGACACATTGAGCATACATATAGCATATTTTCCAAATACATTGAGCTTGCTTATTTAAACGAATTAGACAATTCTCAGTGTAATGGTTGCCCTCTCCAAAACATGCCAGTATGATTTCATTGTGTAAGTCTTCATATGCAAAGTAGTCTACACCAGTGTTTCTCAACCTTTTTTTAGGTGAGGCACCCTTTCAACTCATGAAAAATTTCGAGGCTCCCCAAACCAACAAGCTGTAACATGACATGGCATCCGAGTGCCCCGGCACCCCTGTTGAGAAACACTGGTCTACACAATTGTCAAAACAGTCAAGGACATAATATTTTAAGAATTTCATTAAACAGTAAACTCATGACAGTGTTCAACAGGCCAGATGATATTGTTACTTTACTAGTTTGTAGAAAATAATTTTACAACCATGTATACTACAGTTTCTTCTGTTATTTGGCTAATTTCTTGACATTTTTCTCAACGGCATTCTGTTTTGAACAATTGCTAGTTGTTTTGGGATGTGTGCATGTTATTTTGAGAATGTTACCGCAGAAATACACCAGCGGTGATGCGATTCAAGCGACAGAGTGCAGCAGCAAGCGATACGAGCGATTGAGGAGACTAGAGTATGTCCGTACAGGCAGAAGGCAAAGCATTCAAGCATTCCCATTGGCTGTGGTCACTGACCTCTATACAGTCATTGGCTGTCGCGGCTTGTCGCCGAACCGCGTCATAGAAAGTTGAAAAGATTTCAACTTCAAACTGTCGCGCTCGTCGTGCAAATCGCTCTAGTCTCCAGAATCGCTTTTGTCTCTCAACTCAATACAAAGTCAATTACTTCCGTCGCTCGCCTCGCTCAGATCGCCGCTGGTGTATTTCTGCGGTTATCTCTGTTTTGAGAAATGATCCAAACCCATGAGAAACCTGTAATATATAGGCATTACGTTCTGTATATGAATTTACAGTAAAGAAAGTTACTGATAAATGTCCTTGGTAAATTGTCTGTGTTGTCAAACTTCCATGGTTTCACACACTTTTTAATTTTTATACATAGTCGAAATCTGTTAGCTGAACGTAGACAAAACATCTAAAAAAATTGACTTGCATTACTTACACAATGGCAAAGGGACAATGTATTTTGGGGGTACTGATGATATATGTGGGGAAGGAATTTAGTTTTGACCCACGGGTAAACTGTTTTTGGAGTGATATGAGCAAGTGATGAGGATCCATGTAGTTATGCTGAACTATCCTGTTTATTTTGACAGAAGGACTAAATGAATGCAAATGAGTCAAAGCAATTGAGAAGGATATATGCCAGTTTTATGTGGGAGAAAGTTTTGTGCTGATGCAAGAATGAGCAGTGCCGCCCTGCATTTGGAAAATCCAGTGCCGGCAGTGTCCTGTTGAAATGAATGGCAAAGTAGCAAAATAGCATTGGCTGTGGGGAGGGTTGGTGTGAAAGGCTGAGAGGCAGAGCTAGAACACAGCGCCCGGAACTCTGCCGCCATGCCACACTCTGGTGTACTGTATAACCGGTCTGGCCTTATCTGTGAAAGGCAGAGGACCAGAGAGGAGGAGAGATCATGTCTGGATGCCAATAGTACTGGACCAGAGAAGAGGAGAGATCATGTCTGGGGGCCAATAGTACTGGACCAGAGAAGAGGAGAGATCATGTCTGGATGCCAATAGTACTGGACCAGAGAAGAGGAGAGATCATGTCTGGATGCCAATAGTACTGGACCAGAGAGGAGGAGAGATCATGTCTGGATGCCAATAGTACTGGACCAGAGAGGAGAGGTCATGATGATGGACAGAAAGGTCATGTCTGGGTGTCAATAGCACTGGTGATGAGAAGACCAGGAGAGCTCATCTCTGGGTGTCAATAGTATTGGAGAGGAGGAGAGCTCATGTCTGGGTGCCAATAATAGCTGGACCAGAGAGGAGGTGAGATCATGTCTGGGTGTCAATTAGTGCTGGTGAGGAGGATAGGAGGAGAGCTCATGTCTGGGTAGCAATTGCCCTACAAAGGCAAAGAGTAGTATGTGGATTTTTACACACGCACGCACGCACGCACGCACGCACGCACGCACACACACACACACACACACACACACACACACACACACACACACACACACACACACACACACACACACACACACACACACACACACACACACACACACACACACACACACACACACACATCCATCCATCCATCCATCCACACACACCAAAGTCTCTTATAGGGGGGGTCGACATGACCGCTGATGACCACTTTCAATCACACACCAGCAGCAGCAGTGTCGGGGAGAAATGAACTCTGATGCGGCAACAAAAATGCAGCCCAGAAAATAGCAGCATGGCTTTGATCGTTTGATCCTTCGCTTCAGCACGCCCCAGCAGCCAACATATCACATCACAACACGACGCAGCACAGCACGAGATGGCACAACACAAGACACCGCCACAACACAAATGTGACAAACCCCCAAACACCAATGCAAACATGAACACGAACACAAACATGAACACAACAGTGCTTTACACTAACTTTTTCGCTTACCAGCCATTTTGGCTAGTGGTTTTCCTGACTCACTAGCCATTGGGCCNTTTCACTAGCCATAATTTTCTTAACAACACAAACACAAACACAATCACAGCGGAGTGGAGTGATTCGCCCGTGCTTGATGCCTTTTGTAGTATTAAAGGACAGCAGAGGTGATATAAACTCACACACACACACACACACACACACACACACACACACACACACACACACACACACACACACACACACACACACACACACACACACACACACACACACACACACACACACAAACTGAAGTCCAGTGATATAGTTGAAGGTGGCATTTTGGTGTGATATAAAAGAGCCTGGCCTTTAGCAGTAGGCCACAGGTTCTCTCTGCAGGAATTGTCCCCCGATGCTGACACATTTTATTTTCTACAACTACAAATGGGGTCACTGCCTTGGAACCTGGCAGTGCTGGTGTGCTTTGGTAAGACACGGCCAAAAGCTCAAGTATGCCTTGAAACAAACCTGAATTAATAACATAACAGTTTGTGAAATCCTCTCCTCTGCGTGTGTGGACTACTGAAATTGTGTTTTCATGTTTGTGGATGAAAGTCATTATTCTTGTAGCCCTGTGAGAATTTAATATCCTTTAATAATAAATAGTTGGTATAATAAATACTTTCAATAAATACTGTTCATAATTAGAATAAATAAGTTCTAGTTTAAAAGGTTAAAATATTAAGAGCTTTGATAATGAGAGTTCATTACATTGGGAATGTGGTGATGTCATGTTTAAAACGAGGATGTAATGTAATATGCATTGAGAGTTTCTTGAATGTATATTTTTGTTTGCTTTACTATTATTTTCTGAAGGATGTAAATGTCTGAAAGATGTTTATATTAATGTCAGAGATGTTTCTGAAGAAGCATAATATTTCGTTATGTCTTAATTTCTGTAACCAATCAGAAGCTAGAGAGTTGAGAGGTCGCAGGAAGTGTAGTAGTTGAGACTTGGAGAAGAAGGAGAAACCGGAGAAACTGATGTGTGCGTGTGAAGCCGGATTCCGTGAAGATAAGTTAAAATGGAAATGTGTAACCCATGTATTTCTGACCAGTAGACATAGTAGTAACAGAAGTGAACAACGAGTGAGCTTATTTCGTTGCTACAATGACTTTGGGACTGTTTAAGAAGACCTACTGCCACTCGCGGTAAAAGTTCAGGCAGTCGCCATTCATGTTAATGTAAGCTTTCATTGTGAGTTAGCTTTGTCGTGTGCTTTCGAAAACGGACATTGTTCGCCAGTCCGGAGAACAAGTTGTGTCGCGTGAGGAGCCAGAGGACATTGTCTAATCCACGGGAGAAGTTTACAGCCGTCGAAGACATCGTTTGGAGACAAGGTGTCGAGGTGCGGTGCAACACGCGTTGTGCATGCATGCAGCTCGTGGACGCTGCGCTGCGTGTGCTTGCTGGAGCAAGGAACCTTTTCTCTCATACACCATCACGTCTCGTTTGCCGTCTACTCTGAGTAATTCTACGCACTCAAGCATCTCTACTTCTTCTAAGCGCTGACTTTGGGGTATTTTAGTAGTTTGCCGGCTTAAGTTTCCTTTTGTATTTTCTATTTTTCAGAATTGCTGAGTATTTTCAAGTGTATTACTGTGACTGTATTGGAATGTGATATTTCATGGTTTGAATAACTGAAAGGTATTTGGTTTAAGCTGAACTAAGGAATATATCTAAGGTTGATTTAAGGCTATACCCAAGGGGTAAAGGATATTTTTGGTTTATAACTGAAAGAGAGTGAACTATTTACAATTCATCTAAACTTAATTAATTTATGTATGTGTGTGTTTTATGTGTGAATTTAAAGTAAAGTAACATTTATTTTAAAACTGACTGATTACTTATTAAAACCAAAGGTATAACCTAATAACTTATTAGTTATAAAGGACCTAGGGTAGCTAAACCCCTGTGTAATTCTCTGTAAGGAGCAAAGGGGCGCTACATAAAATTGGAGGCACTGCTGGGATTAGGTAAACCTATGGTTTTATTTTGTGCATTTTAGTGTTAAATAGGTTACATTAAAGGTGTACTAGGTAAAATACTTGACCCTTTAAAATTTTACGTTTTTCATTCTTATTAGCTTCTTATTACTGCATTAATACCTTTTCACTATGGATATTACGTCAGTACAGTCAGAGCTGGCTACTGAGCTCAGAGAGTGGTGTCAAGGTGAGTTTCTCAACGAAGACAATGCCCTACTTGCCTTGGTGCCTAAAGGCTATGAAGTTGAAGACATAGAGAAGACTCTTGCAACTGTGAAAGCCTGGGGACGTGTGCGAGTGAGAGGAAGAAGATTCAATACCAAACTGGACAGATTGAGCGTGCTTTGTGAAACAAAAGAGAAAATTGACCCCACTAAGGTTCCTTCTGAAGTGAAAAGCCTGACAGCGGAAGAATTTTGGCCAGTCATCGTCGCAGGTGAGCGTCCTGATCCCGATGAAGCTAACCAGACCCCATTGAAAAATCTGCTTGATGCTTCAGCGTCCAATAGCTCTGCTGAGTCCATCATTCGGGCAGTTGGGGATGTGTTGTCGAAAATTGAGAAGCCTTCAGGTGAGAACAGCAGTTATCGTCGCCTAAGGATGTTTTCGGGCACACTACCTACACCCGTTGGAGAAGAGGCATTGGAACACTGGCTCGAGCAGGCACGTTTAATGGTGGAAGAAAGCGACTGCTCAAGTAAAGAAAAGCGAAGACGCATTATGGAGTGTCTTAGAGGACCTGCACTTGCAGTAGTGAAAGCAGTGCGAACAGCTGAGGCTGACGTCACGCCTGCTGAGTGCTTGGATGCAATTGAGAGTGCATTCGGTGCAGCTGAGTCAGGTGAAGACCTCTATTTCGAGTTCCGATTGTTGCAACAAGGAAAAGACGAGAAGCTGTCTGACTTCTTGAGGCGACTAGAGCAGTCCCTTACCAAAGTAGTCTCTAAAGGCGGTATTCCCCCAAGCCGTGTGGACCTTGTCCGAGTAGAGCAGCTGCTACGAGGGGCCATACATTCGGACTTGATGCTGATCCAGCTTAAGATAAGGGAGAGAAAGCTAAAACCACCAAAGTTCTTAGAGCTGCTAGCTGAAATCCGGGCTGAAGAGGAATACGCTGCTGCTAGAGTCAAGCTCAGTTCATCTGTCCACAGAGTTCATGCTAACAAAGAAGTGGACAGTCGCCAGACGGAAATACTGACCTTGAAAGCAGAGATAAAAGAGCTAAAGTCATTGTTTGCCGCTATGAACACAAAACCATGTCAAGAAGTGAGTGACGATGACAAAGAGCTTAGTCCAGTACCAGTTTCAGTGGCTGAGAGCTGTGAAAATGCTGAGGTTGCAGCGTTGAAGAAGCAGGTGCGCAGGTTGCAGAACAAGTTGACCAAGGGCCCCAAAGACTCTCAGGCTCCCGCCAATGCACTGAGAGTACAGCCCTCCAAGCCTGCTCACAACAGCCAAAAGCCACAAAAAGTCAAAGCCTCTGATGAGTGTATCTGTTATCGTTGTGGCGAGCAGGGGCACTTCGCCAACAAGTGCCAAAACGCAGAAAATCAGAGCAAAGTCATTCAAAAGCTCATCCAGTCTCTAAAGAAGGCTAAGACAGGGCAATCACCTAGCCCTGAGGCAAAGAGCCCAGAGACCGTGTGCCTCAGTCGTAAAAGTGAAGTTGCTGAAGCTGGAGGCTCACAATTCCCAAAGGGCCTAATAGGTCCCCCCTCTGTTGTACACATACGAGTAAATGGCCACCCGTGTGAAGCTGTCCTAGATAGTGGATCACAAATCACCATTATTTTCGAAACATGGTACAAGCAACACCTACCAGACGTACCAATCAACCCTGTCTCAGGACTAGCCATATGGGGGTTAAGTGAAAACAGCTATCCCTACCTGGGCTATGTCGTGGTAGACATGGAGTTCCCTGAATGCATCAGTGGTTCCAAAGAGTCCATCTCTGTCTTGGCATTGATATGTCCTGGCCCTAGAACACCTGACCAGATTCCAGTCATCCTGGGGACCAACGCCAGTCTCTTCAAACGCTTGGCGAAGATATGCCGAGAGACTGCAGGCGTGGACATAGCTCAGACGCTGGGGATACGAACTGAGGAAGTAGTCCAACCCAGTCCAGAGCTTGGTGAGGGAGAAGAGGACGTAGGATGTATCCAATGGATGGGTCCTGGGCCCCTGACCTTACCTGCTGGGCGGGTGTGTCAAGCCATCTGCCAGGTGATGACGGAGAAGTCATTCGACCAAGAGGTGCTGATGGTGGATGCTTCACCGACAGTTCCACTTCCAGCTGGTTTGCTACTGCAGCCCATGGTCGTGCCAGGTCCAGAGGTGAACGTAAACCATTTCCGCGTAATAGTACGCAATGAGTCAGTACGTGATACCGTCCTACCTGTTGGAACAGTCATGGGAAACTTGTGTCCTGCTGACGCTGTGAGACCTGCTCTACAGTCAAAGAAGACGTCAAGTACTGAGGTGACAGAGAGGTTTGACCCCAGCCTCATTGACTTCGGCGACTCACCCATCCCAGAGCACTGGAAGTCCAGACTCCGGAATAAGCTGTCAGAACGAGCTAACGCCTTCTCTTTGCATGAATGGGATGTGGGGCTGGCAAGAGGAGTAGAGCATCACATCAGGCTGTCAGACACCAGGCCTTTCCGAGAGAGGTCGCGGCGTCTAGCGCCTGCAGACATTGAAGACGTACGCAGACATCTACGTGATCTTCTGAATTCTGGCATTATCAAGGAGTCCCGTAGCCCATACGCTTCTCCGATAGTCGTCGCAAGGAAGAAGAACGGTAGTGTCAGAATGTGTATCGACTACAGAACATTGAATACCAGAACTGTACCCGACCAATACACCACTCCTCGCATTGACGATGCGCTGGACTGCCTCACAGGAAGTAGGTGGTTCTCGGTGCTAGATCTACGGTCAGGGTACTATCAGATTGCAATGGCAGAACCTGATAAAGAAAAAACAGCCTTCATCTGCCCATTAGGATTCTACGAGTTCGAAAGAATGCCACAAGGTATCACCGGAGCCCCCGCGACATTCCAGCGATTAATGGAGCGCGCTGTAGGTGATATGAACCTGCTCCAGGTACTCGTGTACCTTGATGATTTAATCGTGTTTGGGAAGTCCTTAGAGGAACACGAAGAGCGGCTTCTCAAAGTACTCGACAGACTCGAGGAAGTGGGACTTAAGCTTTCACTTGACAAGTGCCAGTTTTGCCAACCCAAGGTGAAATATGTTGGGCACATAATATCTGCAGACGGCATTGCCACAGATCCTGACAAGGTGCAGGCAGTCACCAACTGGCCTCAGCCGACAGATCTGAAATCTTTGAGGTCATTCTTAGGATTCTGCGGATATTATAGGAGGTTCGTGGCCAACTATTCAGCAATCATCAGACCCCTCACTGAACTTACCAAAGGGTATGCACCAACTCAGAAAGGCAAGAGGAATGTCAAAGAGAAGGATAAGACCTACTTCAAAGACTCAGAACCATTTGGAGACCGATGGGACCAATCGTGCACAGATGCATTCCGTCGCATCATCCAATGCCTCACTCAAGCGCCAGTCCTTGCGTTTGCAGACGCCAACAAGCCATACATCTTACACACCGACGCCAGCTTGAAAGGGCTTGGTGCTGTCTTGTATCAAGAACACCCAGAAGGACTTAGGCCAGTTGCTTACGCAAGCAGAAGAGTGAGTGCTACTGAACAACGTTATCCCGTGCACCAACTTGAATTCTTAGCACTGAAGTGGGCGATTGTGGATAAATTCCATGATTACCTGTACGGAGCTAAATTCACAGTCCTAACAGATAACAACCCGTTGACCTATGTGCTGACGACAGCCAAGTTGAATGCAACAGGACATCGCTGGCTGGCGGCCTTAGCCACATACGACTTTGACATCAAGTATCGGCCCGGCAAGTCAAACATTGATGCCGACCTGCTTTCCAGAATAATGGCTGAAGGGACGGAGATACCGCAGAGTGGAGTGAAATCCATTTGCCAGAGGGTGTGTGCTACCGATAATGCTGGAACACCGCACAGATATGTGGACCAGTTAGGCGCTTCCCCTGAGTGCATTCCTGAGGTGTTCGCTTTCCCCACTCACCTGAATCTGTACTCTCTGAAGCAAATGTCCAGATCTGAACTGCTAGAAGCGCAGCAGAAGGATGACAATATCCGGAGAGTGATGGAAGCCATGAGAGATGGAAAGTGGCCGAATGACAAGGAACTACCCTATGAACTCACATTGTTCAAAAGAGAGAGAGACCGTCTTGCGCTGAAAGATGGACTGCTACACAGAACAAGCGAGCGACCTTCCGGAGAACTGGTAACACAGCTGGTGCTGCCTGCTGAGTTCCGAAGGGCCGTCCTGCGATCCCTACATGATGACATGGGACATCTGGGAGGGGAACGGCTGTTCGACTTGCTGCGTAGTAGGTTCTATTGGCCCAAGATGGCAGCAGACGCTGAACAGTACGCCAAAGACTGTGGAGAGTGTGTCTTACGAAAAACACCTTGCAAGAGGGCGGCACCCCTACACCAGATCAAGAGTAGTGGGCCAATGGACCTTGTTTGCATAGATTTCCTCTCCATGGAACCAGACTCAAAAGGGATCAGTAATGTGTTGGTCGTGACAGATCATTTCACGCGGTACGCCCAGGCATTTCCGGCGAGGAACCAGAAAGCCCTCACCGTAGCCAAAATCCTGGTCGAGAAGTACTTTGTGCATTATGGCCTGCCATGCCGAATTCATTCTGACCAAGGCAGGGACTTTGAAAGTAAGCTGATTCGAGAGCTCCTGATGATCCTTGGGGTGCGGAAATCCAGGACTACGCCCTATCATCCGCAAGGGGATCCACAACCCGAGAGATTCAACAGAACTTTACTGTCCATGTTAGCGACCTTGGGGCATGAAAAGAAACGATCGTGGAGCCAGCACATTCCATACGTCGTCCATGCCTACAACAGTACGAAATGTGATTCGACTGGATTTTCACCGTATCTACTGATGTTCGGCCGAGAAGCAAAGTTGCCGGTAGATCTGTGTTTCGGTACTTCGGTTGATGGAGCTGGAGACAGACATCATTCCAAGTATGTGGAGAAACTGAAGAAGGATCTGCAGAAAGCTTATGAACTCGCGAACAAGTCATCTGACAAGACGCATCAAAGAAATAAGAGAGCGTATGATCAGAAAGTTCGTTTCCAGACTGTTGACATTGGTGACAGAGTGCTCCTGAGAAACTTAGGGTTGAAAGGAAAACACAAACTCGAAAGCCGCTGGAACTCAGTGCCCTATGTCGTGGTCGGAAGATTACCCAACTTACCAGTATACAAAGTGAGGCCTGAAGATGGAAAAGGTGGAGTGAAGACCATGCACCGAGATCATCTCTTGCCCATAAGTCAGTCCTTGAGAATGCCAGACGTCAAAGGTCCTGAACAGTTGCCTGTGAGACCTCAGACAAGGTTGCAGAAGAGGACAAGAACAACAGAAAGATCCAAAAGAACTGTGGAAAGAACACCGGATATGGATAATGATGACACGGATTCATCCTCAGAAATGGAGTATGGACGTACTCGTGGATCCTACTGGAGAGGTCTGCGTGAACTCTTGCCAAAAGAGGCCCACAGAGAGCCCAGTGCTGCAGATACCAGAAGGGATGACGATCCGGAGGTCCAAGAACCCATTGAAGAGGATGAAAGAGTCTCAAGTGACCATGAGGAGGAGATAGTAGTTGAGGAAGAACCCGAAAGAGTCTCTGACCATGATGAATCTCCTAAACCTGATCAAGACCAAGATGAGGAGTCGTCTCAGGCAGAAGATGATGTCAGCAGAAACGCCTCTGACACTGATCTCTCTGACTCTGAGCCAGACCAAGTACACCAAGTAGTTGAAATACCTGTTAAAACTCCTAGAGGAAAATCTAGTACTCCATTTAAGGTTGAGCGTGATCTTAGATCTAGCTCTAGATCTAGAAGACCTGTAAAACCTGTCATCCGTTTAACATACGATGAACCTGGAAAAGCTAGTGATACGCCGATCACTATTGTCCACAAGGGCATTGTTATTAAACTAGGTTATTGATGCTAAAAGTAGTTTAATAATCTTTCCTTACTGTGTGTGTCTCATGAGGACATGCAGACAGTTAGAAGGGGGAGGATGTAGCCCTGTGAGAATTTAATATCCTTTAATAATAAATAGTTGGTATAATAAATACTTTCAATAAATACTGTTCATAATTAGAATAAATAAGTTCTAGTTTAAAAGGTTAAAATATTAAGAGCTTTGATAATGAGAGTTCATTACATTGGGAGTGTGGTGACGTCATGTTTAAAACGAGGATGTAATGTAATATGCATTGAGAGTTTCTTGAATGTATATTTTTGTTTGCTTTACTATTATTTTCTGAAGGGTTTAAATGTCTGAAAGATGTATGGAATAGCGGACGACGAGGTGTCCCGATATCAAGGGAAATAATGGACGAGGCGGAGCGTTCTAAACAGCCCGACGGCGCAGCCGAAGGGCTGTTCGCTTCGCCAAGTCCATTTTCCCTTGATATCGGGACACCTCGTCGTCCGCTATTCCGCTTATCACCCGGTTACCAGCATTTAAGTATTAATTTATTAATATGTTGATCTAAGGCTTCGTGAGAAAGTAGATTCACCACTGCGCTTGGTGCGTTGCCATGGGCACCACTTCCTAATCTAGTGAGACGCGCCTCTATCGGAGGCATGTAAGGACGCGCGCAGAATGTTGGTGACTTGACAACCAAATGCAATAGAATTGACGACTGGGTTTTTGACTTGACAACCAGATGCGATAGAATTAGTAACAGGGTCTTGACTAGACAACCAGATGCGATAGAACTAACGACGCGGTCTTGACTAGACAACCAGATGCGATAGAACTAGTAACGGCACTTCGCCAGAAAGTTAGAGAAGAAGCAACTTGGACGCCCGCACGCCCGCATTACATCATAGGTGTCCTGCTACCGGGGAATAAAGGACACCTGCTCAGCCAATCAGAAGACGTTGCATCTGCTCACTGGGTGATAAGTTTATATTAATGTCAGAGAAGTTTCTGAAGATGCATAATATTTCGTTATGTCTTAATTTCTGTAACCAATCAGAAGCTAGAGAGTGGAGAGGTCGCAGGAAGTGTAGTAGTTGAGACTTGGAGCAGAAGGAGAAACCGGAGAAACTGATGTGTGCATGTGAAGCCGGATTCCGTGAAGATAAGTTAAAATGGAAATGTGTAACCCATGTATTTCTGACCAGTAGACATAGTAGTAACAGAAGTGAACAACGAGTGAGCTTATTTCGTTGCTACAATGACTTTGGGACTGTTTAAGAAGACCTACTGCCACTCGCGGTAAAAGTTCAGGCAGTCGCCATTCATGTTAATGTAAGCTTTCATTGTGAGTTAGCTTTGTCGTGTGCTTTCGAAAACGGACATTGTTCGCCAGTCCGGAGAACAAGTTGTGTCGCGTGAGGAGCCAGAGGACATTGTCTAATCCATGGGAGAAGTTTACAGCCGTCGAAAACATCGTTTGGAGACAAGGTGTCGAGGTGCGGTGCAACACGCGTTGTGCATGCATGCAGCTCGTGGACGCTGCGCTGCGTGTGCTTGCTGGAGCAAGGAACCTTTTCTCTCATTCACCATCACGTCTCGTTTGCCGTCTACTCTGAGTAATTCTACGCACTCAAGCATCTCTACTTCTTCTAAGCGCTGACTTTGGGGTATTTTAGTAGTTTGCCGGCTTAAGTTTCCTTTTGTATTTTCTATTACTGAGTATTTACAAGTGTATTACTGTGAAGGTATTTGAATGTGATATTGATTCATGGTTTGAATAACTGAAAGGTATTTTGGTTTAAGCTGAACTAAGGAATATATCTAACGTTTATTTAAAGCTATACCCAAGGGGTAAAGGATATTTTTGGTTTATAACTGAAAGAGAGTGAACTATTTACAATTCATCTAAACTTAATTAATTTATGTATGTGTGTGTTTTATGTGTGAATTTAAAGTAAAGTAACATTTATTTTAAAACTGACTGATTTACTTATTAAAACCAAAGGTATAACCTAATAACTTATTAGTTATAAAGGACTTAGGGTAGCTAAACCCCTGTGTAATTCCCTGTAAGGAGCAAAGGGGCGCTACATTCTGATAAATGTTCTACATGCATCCGTCTGGAGCACGACTCACATCAGACAGAACAAATGGTTCAAATTACAATACAGTCAAAGTCAGAAGTCAAAGGGTGAATCCCATTACAACCCTTAGCCCTACGCCGATCCCCTTTGCCTCCGTTTTGCGCGTCCACGTGTAGGCGTAGTGCCATCCCGATTCACGTTCAGACAGAGGGGTAGGGGTTCGGCGAAGGGCTTTCATTCCCTCTGCGCGGAGATTTTCAGACACCTCACTCCACGGACGGAGGGCTTCGACAGATTTCCCTGAATGCATTGCGATTGCGTTTAAAAATGGGCGGCAAACCGCGGCATCCACAACAGCACACAAGATTAAGTATTTTCGCCGCAATTGTCGGTTTTAAAGTGGTAATAATTATTCCATTGTACTAAGGTTAACATTGTCCTAATGTGTGATGGACCTTTTCTCCGTGAAACGCACATGAAAAAAAATCTATTTTTAACGCTATTAACGTCAACCTAATGCATGGAATTAGTGACAGCTGTGAGTGTCATTCCGTGATTGTTGAAGGGGCATCCCAATCCATAGGGGTTGCGTTTCAAGCCCTACACCTTTGCGGCTTTGTTTGAAAGCACGAGGGGCAAGAGGAAGGCAAAGGGGTTGGGGTGGAGATTAGTAATGGGAAAGGCCCAAACTATCTCCATCATTATGTAGTACAAGTGCATCCCCTCCCTCTTCCTCTCTCCCACCAACCTCCTCCCACCTCCTCCTTGATGGCAGTGCACACCCCCTCCCCTCCCTCTCCCACCAACCTCCTCCCACCTCCTCCTTGATGGCAGTGCACACCCCCTCCCCTCCCTCTCCCACCTCCTCCTTGATGGCAGTGCACACCCCCTGTTTCGGAATTCCCCCCGAACAGGGCATCAAACAGCAGCAGGCGGAAATAACTCTTATGGGTTCTTTATTTTCTTTGTGTTAATTTCTTAGTTCATTTTTTCCATAGTTTTTTGGTTAGTTCCCATACAGTCTTTAGGTTATTAACCTGCAGATCCCAAATACAAGAGTACAAGAAAATAGCGAGTCAACTTTGTGCACATATAAACCAGCAATATTATCTAAACATCTAGAAAGTTCATAAATAAGTGTGCAGCATGAGTCATGAGACCCCACAAACATGATAGCCAGGTAGCCATATGCAGAAACATTAATGCAACATCAAACAGCATCAAGACATTATGATTAAAGTACATAGCATTGCACAATAAACATAGCACTGCATAACCCAATTTAGATATTTAAATGACATTCAACATTACATAAGCAGTTCTACACTACAGCTACCAGAATGCATTGCTACCAGTTAACCCAAAGATTAGAGTACAAATTAGAAAGCTGAGCTGGTGCAGCTCCAATATTAAAATTAACCCTCATGTATTTGACCATAAATAATCAGACTTAACCTGCCCCACTAATCAAAGCCAAGAGAACAAACAATATAAAGCAGTCCATTGCAGTACTACAGTTAATTCAATCAGTAGTGAATCACCAGAAAACGGAAGAGAGCCGAACTACACTACCCATAATTCCGTTCGCTGCACCAAGAATCAGCTGGCTAATGTTGCTACAAACACCACTCGCGACGGCAACAACAGTGCGAGTATCGAGCTCAAACAGTTTAGAGTTACGAGCGGCAAGCTTACAAAAGAGACAGTTAACCACAAGTTGATTTACACATTTAAAATACCATTAAACTACCGCAGCTTAGAGAAGTGAGAGACAGCGGACTTACCATTGGCGAGCTGCTTGTTTGATGAAAACGCCATTAAGGATTTTGGACTTCCCGCTGCATTTAAGCACGCATGCGTTTTGACGCCTGGGATTTCATTGGATCACCCCGGTAAGTCCTCTCCCTCTCACTCAAGCCACGTATAGGATAAACACCTCCCCTTTGCAAATACCCAGTGAACGCAACACCTCCCACTTGACCGAATTGTTCCTGGATACAGTGAGGTCACAATCATATTTCATCAAAGTTTTTTTTTTTTTTTTTTCTCATAGCACCCAAGTGTCTCATTTGATTCTTTGTGTGGTGCAATGTGGCGCTATGAAAAGGCGGCAGCGTTCAGCGTACACCGCATGTTTGTGTGTGCAATGGGCAGGCAGCGGCAGCGTTCAGCGTGCACCGTGCGTGTGTGCGTATTTATTGTGTAAACAGCGGCAGCTGGGGGATTTTAGTCTTCCACAGGAAGAAGGACGACCAGCCTTCTTACATCTCTCCTGATGACCACCGTGGGCATCGGAGAGCAGCTTTTCTTACGGTAACCTGCCTGGGAAGCCGGAGTGCCAGCGCAAGTGGTGATGTCTGCATCTCGGACAACCCCTTTGTTGTCAGGGTAGACCGACAGAATTCGGCCTAGGCGAAACTGGCTCCTCAAGGCGTTGGGGTCAGCGACCCAAACTAGGTCGCCGACTTGAACATTCCTCTCAGACCTGTGCCACTTCTGTCGGATGAAGAGGTTTGGGCCGGCAAGCTCTCTCCACTTAGCCCAGAAACGATCCACCCCAATTTGGATGGCTCGCAGCCGGCGCCAGGAATGAGTCGCGAGGACGAGGCTAGAGGTGTCACCTCCAGGCGACGCTCGGCCCAGGATGAGAGAGTTCGGGGTTAAATACTCAATGGAGTTTTCTTGCTCTTGGGCTCTAGCATCTATTGGACGTTCGTTTGTCAGGTTGGCTGCCTGATACAAAAGGGTTTGGAGTTCTCCCCATGTGAGAGAACCTGTGGTTCCGCCAAGGCTCATAAGCGCCCTCTTCAAGAGCTTAACAGCTGCCTCTGCAGCTCCATTTCTATGGGGTGCGTCTGCAGGATGAAACTCCCACTTCCACTCAGTACCATTTTTGGCGGCCACAGTCTCGATGGGCAAGGCTTGGAGACAATCAAGGTACTTGTAAAGTTGCAGAAGGGCTGGTTTAGCGCCAATGAAGTTGGTCCCTCGATCAGACCATAGTTTTCTGGGATGCCCCCTGAGGGCGACGAAGCGGGAGTAAGCCTGGAGAAAGCTTTCTGCAGACTGGTCATCCGTGAGGTCCGCATGGACTGCTCGGGAGGCCATACAGCAGTAGACAATACCCCAGACTTTCTTTGTGGTTCTTCGCTTAACAGAGTCCTTCACTTCAAAGGGGCCAAAGAGATCAAGGGTAGTGAACTCAAATGGACTGGCTCTTTGGGTGCGTTCTGGAGGTAGATCGCTCATCACTTGTTGGCAGAGTTGAGCCCTTCGCTTGATACAAGTGATGCAATCGTTAAGTATTTTCTTAACCAGCCTCCGTCCCTGCGTGATCCAAGCTTTCTTCCGTGTTCGTAGGAGGGTGGCGGCAACACCTTCATGATTTTCTTCATGGGCCTCTCTGACTAGCAGGGTTGCAAGCCACGATTGGTATGGGATCAATGGCACAGCAATTTTGTCCTCGTCCCAGCTTTGGACCCTTCCTCCGCAGATGAAGAGACCAGTTACATCATCTCTCTGGACGACCAGACGATCAAGAGTTGTGTCTTGAAACTTGATTCCATCTTGAGCCTCCAGAGCCAGGAATTTGAATGCAACTGCTCTCTCTTCAGCTGACAGGTAAGTACTTTCCTCCCACTTTGAGCAGCCAGGGGTTCTGGAGGGTCTACGCAGCCAGAAGTCCACTGCCCTCTTCAGCCAGCCGATAGAGCCACACAAACGAGTCAGGGAGCTGATTCTTTCGGGCTTGACCAGCTTCACAAGGGCCACGATGGATGGGCTTGACCATTTGAAGGTTTGATCTTCTGCTGCTATGACCGCCGCAGAGAAAGCCTTCCTTTGGAGGCCTCCAATCTCTTCAGAGACAGAGGGGAGGATTTCTCTGGCAGTTTTCACGGGCCAGCTTTCGAAGGGAAGCTTGAGAAATCCAGGGCCTTCTTGCCAGGCTGATCCTTCAGCAAGGTCCTCAGGGGTAGACCCCCTTGTGATGAGATCGGCAATGTTTTCTTTTCCTTCGACCCATCTCCAGTTGTCGACAGACCCTGCTTTTTGGATTTCTCCGATCCGATTGGCAAAGAATGTCTGATAGCCATAGCTATCCTTTTGGATAGCTGCTAGAATCGTCTGGCTGTCGACAAAATGGATCCATCTGTCGACCTGGATATGACAATGTTTTTCAAAGTAGGTCTTCAAGCGTGTAGCGAACACAGCGCCGCATAGCTCCGCCTTGATAACATCACCCTTTTGGTCTAGTGGGGTGAGTTTAGCTTTAGACTCGACCAGCTTTACAACAACTTTGCCTTCTACTGTCTCCCAGCGAAGATAGAGCACTGCTCCATAAGAAGCTTCACTGCCGTCAGAGAATGTGATCCCCATGGGCCGGCCCAGGGCTCCATGGGGTGTAAGGCTCCTGGCAAATTTCACCTGGCTGAGTCTTACACACTGCTCGAACAGTGTTATTGCAGCTTCTCGGAGATGCTGAGGGAGAGGCTCATCCCAGGTGTCCTTGGCAGGACGGTCTTTTCCAGCCTCCTGAAAGGACTGCCTTACAAGCATGACTCCCCGTTGCTTGATGGGGGAGGCTAAGCCAATGGGATCGTAAAACCCTGCAATCTGACTCAGTAGCATTCGTCGGGTAAGAGGGTCAGGGGTGCCTTCCCTGACCTCCTTTTCTTGCAGGTCTAGCCCAGTCCTCATTTTTCCTCGTCGCTTTGAGAAGTTGACAGATGTGAGTAAGTGCAGGTTGTCCGTCTCAGGCTCATAACCTACACCAAGAGCCTTGTTTTCCTCATCCTGCATTTGGTTTGGGAGGATCAACATTTTAGGCTCTGCCGTCCTGTGGTCGCAGGAGCTGGTGGGATCCTCTCCCCTCCCACTTTGGCCAGTCAGGACCCAAGGTTTGAGTAAGAAGCCTCCTGCTTGTAGGATTTCTTCCACTCTTTTAGTCATCTTGATCAAGGCTTGGAGGTCATCATGGGATGTTAAGATGTCATCGACGTAGCAGTCCTCGGTCAAGATGCGACGCTCTGCAAGCATGGTTGCAAACTGGGGCAGGTTGGCAGTTTCCCTCAGGGCCACCTGAGCGATGCAGCCGGCAGGCTTGTCTCCGATGTTGACTCTGACGACAGCATACTCGCCGATTTCCTCCTTGGGGTCATCCCTCCAGAGGAACCGATGGAGATGTACATCTCCGAGGGCCGCATACAATCCACTTCTAAACCTTAGGAGGACACCTCGGATAGGGTTAAGAACGTCGGGTCCTTTGTGGAGCATGTTGTTTAGGCTCATGCCTTTGAATTCCTGGCTACTGTTCCAGACTATTCGTACTGGCGTGGAGCTGGAGTGAGGATTGGGGGCGACCAGGTGACTGATGTACCATACTGGTCCATTCCAGTCCTTGATCTGCTGCCTGGTGAACTTGACAGCTGCTCCCCTTGTTACCATTTCATGGATTTGCTCAGCGTAGGCCGCCTTCCACAGGGGCTCTTTTGCCAGCCGCTCTTCAGCCTTCCGGAAGGTTGCTTCTACTGCTTTGCGATTGTCTGGCAAGATTTCTGGGTTAACCTTCCAAGGGTACGCAGCATCCCAGTGTGGGCTTACGCTGTGCTTGTCAGCCAGGACGTATGAAAGACAGTTCTTAATCTTTTCCAATTCTCTCTCCTCTCCGAGAGTCATTTCTTGGCCGCCAGGGGAGCACCTGCCACATCTACAACCCCCGCACTTTGGCTCACACGCTGCTCCGATGCTGTCCCATTTGAACCAGTCCAGAACCTCATTTGTGCTGCTGAGCGTTACTGCTTGGGCCACATCTCCATCCAGGTCTTCAGTGCCCAAAATGACCTCTTTGTATAGTTCTGAGGACGTTCTCATGGTGCGGGCGAAATGAGTTTCAGACTGGAGCAGTGTTAGATCGACTGATTCAAAAAGGTTGGGGTGGGTCCCTGCAACTGTAACCCCTAACGGGCCATCCCAGAGGACGAGATCGCCCTCCCTCTTTGACGGTTGGGGAACCAGGCGACCTTCTCGGTGGCTGATTAGAAGGTCAATCGTGCTGGGGCGGGTTAAGTCGGTTAAGGAGACACCAGGAAATATTTTTTGCAATTGCTCTGGCGTGACAGGGTGGCAGACTTCAGCGATGCTGTCAAGTCCGTAGCAGACCACCTTGTGTTCAGCAATCTCCCCCTTGGCAGTCTTGACTCTCAAACGGAGGCTGTACCTCTTGGTACTGACCTTTTTGGTCATCCCCCCGACCCCATGCACCATCAGTTGGATACTCTCACCGTTCAGTCCTAAGCGTCGAGCAGCAGAGTGAGTGATGTAATTTGTATCGGATGCAAGGTCTATTAGCGTGCCAATGAGCTGGCCAGCGTTTGTTGTGACGTCGAGGAGCATCATCACGACTGGATACTCCTCAGGTGCTTTTCCAGCGGAGCAGGTTACGGCAGAGGCTTTGTTTGAGAACGCTTTCCGGAATTCATCCCTCAGCTCAGGAGCAACCTTAGCTAGGAGTTCTTCCTGATGGGTGGTGAGACCCAACACTTTACTGCTGGCCTTACTTTTGGCCTCTTCCACAGGTATTGCTTTGGGACAGAGTAGGTAGTGGTGGAGCTCCTCCGAGCGGCAGTCTGCTTTAGTGCAAACAAACTTCCTGTTGTTACAGGCACTCTGCGCATGAAAGCAGAGGCATTCAGAGCACAGTTTGTGGGCATTGAGGTGGGCCCTTTTTGCCTGGATGCTCATCCCTCTGAATGTGGCGCATGCATAGAGCCTACCAGCATGCTGCGTCTCAGAGCAGGCTGTGCACGAGTCTGACTGTGGCCTTGATGAGGATCCTCTTTGGCCAGAGGTGGCCTTGGAAAATGCCTTTTTGGCTCCCTTGTCCACTGGAGTCTTTGCCGGGGGGTTGCTTTCACCAAGGCCTTCGTCCAGTTGATCCAGCTCCTCCAGAATTGCCTCGTGCTTTTGAAGGAACAGTAGGAGGCTGTCAAAGTGGTTTTGTGGAGTGACCGCATTTAGTGGCTCAGCTTTAAACTCGATCCACTTTTCTTTTAGTGAACTTGGCAACTTCCTTTCAAGAGACTGAGCAACGAGGCGGTTCTTCACGATGTCCTCTTCTCCCAGGATGACCAGATTGCTCAGGGCTCGCTCCACTGCTTGGATCAGCTCAATCGTCTTTCGAGGGTTATTTCCCCTAACAGCGGGTAGACTTTCCACCTCCTCTGCTATTTTTAGGACAATTTTTGCCTTGTTGCCAAAACGATGATCCAGGCGCTTGACCATTTCCTCCACAGTCACGCAACTGGACAGGACGAGGTCTCTCTTGACCTTTTCAGTTAGGCTTGCGAGCAGATGGAAGCGGGTGACCCCAGCAGTCCTCAGTGGATTCCCAAGCGTTTCAAGTTCAGTCCACTCTGCCTTCCACTGATAGTAGTCAGTCATGTTGCCAGAGAAGATGGGTAAGCGTGTTCTTTCTAGGCTGATTTGCGGCTTTAAGATGGTAGGCAAACTTTGAGATGGCGGGGCTGCTGGGGCACTGGGCTGGTTGGACGCTGAGGTGCTGTGTTGGTCGAGGGATATCTGCACACTGGATTGGTTGCTTGTTTGCTGCATGCCAGCTGCACTGGGCTCTGGTTTAGGCGTGCGGCTTGATTTCTTCCAGCGGAGCTCCCAGTCCCGCACTCTGCTTCTGAACTTATAGAGGAGCTGTTTGTGGGGGTTGACCTTGTCTGACACAATACGCTCCCAAGCTAGCACCTTTTGCTCAAGGTCGTGGATGGTTTCCCAGAGGCCTTCACGGTGGGAATCAAAGTCATTCTCAGTCATGTCATCGAAACTTATGGCCTCCACCTCCTTGCATTTCTCCTCTGTGCCATCAACATGCTGCTGGATTTCGGAGCCGGCGAATTTGGTCCATAGGGTGTCCCGGGCTAACTGAAAAGCCTCTCTGAAAACAGTGAACATCTGTCCAATTCTGTCATTGGTCTTGCCTGCCTCCTCTTCGCCACCATCGATCTCAGCCAAGGCCTCCAAGAGTGTTGAGGCAGCATCATGCGCTCTGTCGAAGTCAGCGCTTATTGCACGCATTTCCTCTATGAGTGCTCCTTTTTCGAATATGTCCACTCCCAGGGACATTTTGTTTGCCCTCCTGGTGAAGGTGGCCTGTGTACTGGCCCTTTTCCCTTTCAGAGAAACGATTTCAGGCGACTCCATTTTAGAAGTATTTTGCAACTGAATCAAGAGGGGTTATCAAAAAGGGAGATTTTCTTTTTCCTCTTCTTCCTTCTATAACCAGATGGCTGGTTGTCACCGTGGTTAATAACTGTTTCGGAATTCCCCCCGAACAGGGCATCAAACAGCAGCAGGCGGAAATAACTCTTATGGGTTCTTTATTTTCTTTGTGTTAATTTCTTAGTTCATTTTTTCCATAGTTTTTTGGTTAGTTCCCATACAGTCTTTAGGTTATTAACCTGCAGATCCCAAATACAAGAGTACAAGAAAATAGCGAGTCAACTTTGTGCACATATAAACCAGCAATATTATCTAAACATCTAGAAAGTTCATAAATAAGTGTGCAGCATGAGTCATGAGACCCCACAAACATGATAGCCAGGTAGCCATATGCAGAAACATTAATGCAACATCAAACAGCATCAAGACATTATGATTAAAGTACATAGCATTGCACAATAAACATAGCACTGCATAACCCAATTTAGATATTTAAATGACATTCAACATTACATAAGCAGTTCTACACTACAGCTACCAGAATGCATTGCTACCAGTTAACCCAAAGATTAGAGTACAAATTAGAAAGCTGAGCTGGTGCAGCTCCAATATTAAAATTAACCCTCATGTATTTGACCATAAATAATCAGACTTAACCTGCCCCACTAATCAAAGCCAAGAGAACAAACAATATAAAGCAGTCCATTGCAGTACTACAGTTAATTCAATCAGTAGTGAATCACCAGAAAACGGAAGAGAGCCGAACTACACTACCCATAATTCCGTTCGCTGCACCAAGAATCAGCTGGCTAATGTTGCTACAAACACCACTCGCGACGGCAACAACAGTGCGAGTATCGAGCTCAAACAGTTTAGAGTTACGAGCGGCAAGCTTACAAAAGAGACAGTTAACCACAAGTTGATTTACACATTTAAAATACCATTAAACTACCGCAGCTTAGAGAAGTGAGAGACAGCGGACTTACCATTGGCGAGCTGCTTGTTTGATGAAAACGCCATTAAGGATTTTGGACTTCCCGCTGCATTTAAGCACGCATGCGTTTTGACGCCTGGGATTTCATTGGATCACACCGGTAAGTCCTCTCCCTCTCACTCAAGCCACGTATAGGATAAACACCTCCCCTTTGCAAATACCCAGTGAACGCAACACCCCCTCCCCTCCCTCTCCCACCTCCTCCCTCAAGCTTCTTCAAGTGAAACAGGTAGCTATGAACATTCCTCCTCTCTCCCTCTCTCGCTATGACAACCATGCCTTCTGTCCATAGAAACCACAGACAGTGTTGCCAAGGTGTTTCCCTCGAGTCAGGCAGGCGAAAACAAAATGCTGCGACTTAAAGCTTAATGAAGACAGCTTCAAGGACAACCAGAAGGACAAGTACCACCTTGGGAATAGAATGAAGAAAAGAAAAACAAGCCGAAATGAGACGGTATGGCAACCTCAAGCTTACACAACATGTTCAACAGTACCCACCTACGGATGAGAAAGAATCTCCTCACCAAAGGGTGGAGGTTTTGCTTTATTACCTGCGACCTTGATCTCGCTGCTGAGAGCGACTGAGGCCAATGGCAAGCTGTGTGGGTTCATATTGCATGGCTACTTGTCCTCTTTCATGTTATAACCCCTAATGATGCTCTCTGAGGTTTTCCGTCTGCAATTAGAGGTCATGGAAACCAATAGAATGATACAACGTGTTGACATATGTCCACCTGACACTGCTTGCCTGGTTATGACATATATAAAGTAGCATTTAGCTGACATTCCTACAAAGGACTCAACTTCCTACAGTAGGTGGTTACGTGGCTACGTTGGTTGGTTGTTATGACTGTCACTCATTAAATCATTCATTCAAGTTGCTTAACGGTTAGCAACTTAAAGTTTAGCAAAATATGCACTTTCCATGCTTATATTCATCTATTTTTTTTCTATCCATGTTTATATTCATCTATTTTTAATGCCGACATGTCACAGCAGATACATTTTTTGCTGTTAACCCATCGTCAGTGTGTCAGTGCCATTGGGTAGCCACCATGCTGTGAGCAACAGGGCCAGTTCCCCATCGAGCTAAGGGGCTCTTCAGCTGTAACAGGGCCAGTTCCCCATGGAACTCAGGGGCTCTTCAGCTGTAACAGGGCCAGTTCCCCATGGAACTAAGGGGCTCTTCAGCTGTAACAGGGCCAGTTCCCCAGCGAGCTTAGGGGCTCTTCAGTTCCCCATCGAACTAAGGGGCTCTTCAACAGGGCCAGTTCCCCAGCGAGCTTAGGGGCTCTTCAGCTGTAACAGGGCCAGTTCCCCATCGAACTAAGGGGCTCTTCAACAGGGCCAGTTCCCCAGCGAGCTTAGGGGCTCTTCAGCTGTGATTAGAGTTACAAGAGTGCATTAGGGCATTATATTTCAGTGTTTTCCAACCACTGTGGCAGGGAATACTGGTGTGCCAGATCATCTGGTGAGCCGTGGAAAATTATAGAATGACTGTACATTGTTACTATAGGCAATAGGTTTTTATTTTCAGTCAACATTTACAATTGGCGGTGTGGACCACCAACACTACATCACTGGCGAAGAAGGCCCATCAGCGTCTCTACTTCTTGCGCAAACTAAAGAAGGCAAGTGCTACACCCTCCATCATGACAACATTCTACAGAGGAACCATAGAGAGCGTCGTGTCCAGCTGCATCACAGTGTGGGGAGGAAGCTGCACGGAGAAAAACAGGAAGACACTCCAGGGTCATTCCACGCCAAATCTCCGAATCATCCCGCACGACCATCTCAGATTTGGCAGAAAAAAATCAAGGAGGTTCACAAACGTCCCAATAGGAAAAGTGCAAAATTATAGCTCTCAACTCCTCATAGTTTTGTCATTAAAAATGTTTTTGTCAGGTACCCCCCTGACTCATTTGGAACAGACTTCTCAGAGAGCCCACTTTCAGATTGCCGTATCTAAAAAACTGCTTTAAGTAGGTCCTTACAAATTTCAAGGGGTAACATTTGGAACATGTACTTGTGAAATGTGGATTTTCACACATCCTCTGGGGACTTAAATTTGCTTGAAAAATTCTCACCTTTGAATTTGTGGGCATCTTTGAAGGACTGTGGTAAGCGCAGTTTTAAAGACAGAGGTTTGATATGGACAATGTATGTTCCCAACCATTCTGTGCATGTTGTGTTGAAAGACTGATCTTCTGCGATGAACAGTTTAGAAGATATGAAGTCTTTAAAATGGAAAAACTGAAACTTGGTGCCATCTTTGCCATGTTATTTAAAAAAAATGTCACGACTCACCACAGTATTATCAACAGTTTTGGAGAGATTAGATGTCTGTTCTTAACATATCCAAAAACTGGGATGGTATTCTGCCTCATTTGGTCACAATGATTTTTTTAAAAAACCCCTGTTGTGTGACTTCCACAGCTCCTATGACAAACTGGTATTGGGGGGCAACTTTGCCATGTTACACCAAAACAATGACAGCAATCACCATAATGAACTAAACAGTTTTGGAAAGATAGGATGTCTGTTTGTAACATATCCAAAAACTGGGATGGTGTTCTGCCTCAATTTCTTGTAATGACTCTTTAAAAACCCTTTGCTGTGTTACATCAGCAGCTCCTGTAAAACCGCCAAAGTCACATGAATTACCAGGGGCGGAGCTATAGGGGGCAAGTAGGGCATTTGGCCAGGGCCCTCCTGAATTTTTGGTAGGGGCCATAATCATGACCTTTGCAGACTGTTGGGTGCCAATCTATTTGGGCTGACACTGTGAATGACAGGCAGTTTGACTTGGGCATTTTTGATACAAGAAATTTGACTTGAGTATTTTTGAAGCATGCAATGCAGTAGAGAAGAAGAAGCAGTTGAGTGATTTATATACCATTATTATTTTTCTTTTAGCTTTTAGGTAACTACATTTTTTGGTAACTAAATGTTTGTGAATCAAAGGTTTGAATCAAAGGTTATGGCCATGAGTTTAAACCTCAACACTGTATAAGTTACCATTTTGGTATTATACCGTAGAGTAAGTCTTGAATTGCAGTAGTGATAAATGAATTGAGCCATTCTGATTTGTTTAGTAGCATTGTTAATATAGAGTCTTGGTCAGGATGTTTGCTCAAATTTATTTCAACACTTGAATTTCTTCAACAAATCTCAGGTTGCTGGACAGAGAGTTGAATATTTCACTTTCACAGACTGCATTTTCATAAGTCAATGATGTGATTTATATATGTTAGTTGGGGTAATAATTTAATACTAACACATGTAGACCTTTGCCATGAACCAATAAAATGCGCTAGGTTGCTCGGTCATGGTGAGGACTGGGGCGGGGCCAAGTTCTATGAACAGGTCACCTTTGTCATGGTTTTTTTTGGGGGGGTGGGACACTTTTATTATCATGGAGAAGAGAGTTAAACAGTGATGATACAAAAGGAGGAGACTGTTCGTAAGGAGGTAACTTGACTAAACAGCTGTCCTGCCCCTCCAATCACCATGACTGAGCTACCCTGAGCATGGTGCTAAGCCACTGCAATTCTCACTGAATGTTCACCGCAGGTCGACTCTGCTGCAGAGCTGAGCAATTAACACATCAGTAATTGATGTACTATGATATCCTAGTGGGTTAGCTAAAGTTAACACACATGTATATATGAGGTGAAACACAAGCAAATGTACAAAGCTTAATTAAATGATAAAAAATTTCATCTCAAAAACAACTTAAAAATAATACACAGCTGGCCTCAGAACTGCATCAACATTGCGTCAGCTTGCTACCAAAACCGCCTAAGTCCGATTTTGGGGTTTTCGGAAAACAGGGAAAAACTAGGCACCAAAGGGGGCGCCAAACATCAGTGGCGGTTCTAGGAAATCTTAGCCCCTGGGCAAAGAGCAATTGTGAGTCCCCCCTAATAATTTTGGTCAAAGGAGATTTTTGCAGAACTCCCCTTTTTTACCCCTCTACCACATCTGCATCATCCTGTCATCATGTCTGTGTCATTGGTCCACTACAAACAGTACCAAGATGTTAATATATTTTCTTTATTTATTTTGAGTGAAGCTGCAAGTCAAACATGAAATGGCTCCTAAGGAAAACAAAACACTTTAAAATAAATTATTTGAAGCAGCAAAACAAGAACAATGCACTGCACATTATTTTGATAGTTACACTATTCTTTTTTATTTTTATTCCAAACTTTAATCCTGGATATGGTGAAAGATTGAAATATTTTTGTAGACCTTGTAACAATCTAGCATGCTATGTATTAAGCTCATTATGTCTAACTGTTTAACTTAAACACTTAAGGGTTTCTTTTGTCTTAAGACATGTAAATCTAGCATGCTGGTAAAACTCATGTCTACCAACAGATTTTCACAGATTTCTTTTACTTTCTAGCACTTTCAGTCATATTAGCTTTCAATGAAACATTATTTGCATTCGCATCCAAAGTATAACTCTTTTTGTCATTGTGCCAGAGCAATTGCCACAATGGTAACGCTTAGTTTTCAATGATAACATCGTTTAGACTCTCAACCAAAGCATAGCACCAGAGTAATGGCTAATATGGTAATGTTCATTGCTCATATCAGGTCAGATTCCGACTGTAGTGCCTCACAGAATAAGCCATGCAGTGACGACCAATCTCCATGTTGAGGTCCCATCAGTCATGGAGGAGGATGAAGGGGTGGGGCACTTCTTTGGTCCTTGTACCTCCTCACGAACTGTCTCCTCCTTGTTTATCATCTTTGCTTAACTTCTGCTCTTCTCCATGCTCATAGAACTGCCCCACCCTCCCAACCTTACCCATGACCGAGGTAACCTGGTCATAGAACTGTGCCCCGCCCACTTCAACACCATGACCGTGGCATTCAGAATATGAAATAGAACCACTACTGGATACTTTACACATAGGATTTGGTCTTCCAACTGCGTATCCAATAGTGCATTGCACTAGGAACATCAACCCAATGTTGTTTAAAATCTACATTATGAAAAATTACATAACGAGACTATATAACAGATTGTCATGAGATGATGCTATCTATGACTTCTATAAATCTGTGATAACATCAAATAAAGTAAATGATTAATAATTGCCGAGTTTGTTTCAAGGTTACAACTATTAATTAATGTAGGGCTACAACCATTGTGTCATAAGATTATCTCAGACAGATGTCTAAGGATGAAGTTTTAAAACATGGCCATTGTCTTTGAAGAGAGAGAGAGAGAGAGAGAGAGAGAGAGTGAAAAAAGAAAACCTCTCAACAGATGTAAATAAACGGCTTCTTGCATCACAAATGGCTAAGTCAAGTTACCTAAGTCATTCACATTGGCAGAACAATTGTGCACAGGGCCCCAGGATGAATGGATAGGGCCCCCATATCACCTGCCAAGGTCATACTAGGGCCCCTACCACTGCCACCTGCAGGAGGGCCCTAGGCCTACAGGCAAATGCCCTCCTTGTCCTCCCTATAGCTACGTCCCTGGTCATGCATTTTCTCATAGGCAGTGTGTGACTTTATGCATACAGATTTTTGACTCTGGTGACTTTTGTGATTGATCTATGACCCTGGCGGAAAGGCAGGATGATGCAGCTGTGGTAGGGCAGTACGTTTATGCAAACATCTCATTTCGACCAAATTCGGACTTAGGCGGTTTTGGTAGCAAACCGACGATTGGTAAATAAGTTATTAAGCATTGTTATGAATTAGAATAAAATGCATTGAGATGTGGTGATAGTCAGGATAGGGCTATTTGTTTCAAGATCTACGGAGATGTTTCAGTCATCCAACATTTCATCACTTTATTCCAGTATTTGGTTTTCAGTGCCTAAAGATGAAGTTCACACACGTCTATAACTTTTGATTTACTGAAATGTAGTTACAGTAAAAGCGGAAAAAAACCTCTCACTCATCAGCCACTTTTACTTTTCTGCCGTATTATATTGATATCGAAAATGCTCAAGTCAAATATCTTGTATCAAAAATGTCTGACTCAAATTGCTCAAGTTATTCACAGTGGCAGAACAATTGCACATAGGGCCTCATGGCAAATACCGGTGGATAGGGCCCCCATGTAGCCTGCAAAGATCAGAGTAGGGGCCCCACCTCAATAGAGCAGCGAGCTGCAGATGTCACACAGCCGTTTTTACAAATCCATTCTTTGAAAATGAGACAGAACACCACCCCAGTTTTTTAATATGTTAAAAACAGATATTGAGTCTTTCTAAAACTGTAAATGTCATAGTGGTGAGTTCTGTCATTTTTGTTGTATAACATGGCGAAGATGCCACTAATATCAGTTTTTCATAGGAGCTGTGGAAGTCACACAACAGTGGATTTTTAAAAAATCATTGTGACCAAATGAGGCAGAATACCATCCCAGTTTTTGGATATGTTAAGAACACACATCTAATCTCTCCAAAACTGTTGATAATACGGTGGTGAGTCGTGACATTTTTTTTTTATAACATGGCAAAGATGGCACCAAGTTTCAGTTTTTCCATTTTAAAGACTTCAGTTCTTCTAAACTGTTCATCGCAGAAGATCAGTCTTTCAACACAACATGCCGAGAATGGTCGGGAACATACATTGTCCATATCAAACCGCTGTCTTTAAAACTGCGCTTACCACAGTCCTTCAAAGATGCCCACAAATTCAAAGGTGAGAATTTTTCAAGCAACTTTAAGCCCCCAGAAAACGGTGGTAAATGACAAGAGGATATGTAAACATCCACATTTCACAAGTACATGTTCCAAATGTTACCCCTTGAAATTTGTAAGGACCTACTTAAAGTAGTTTTTTAGATACGGCAATCTGAAAGTGGGCTCTCTGAGAACTCTGTTCAAAATGAGTCAGGGGGGTACCTGACAAAAACATTTTTAATGACAAAACTATGAGGAGTTGAGAGCTATAATTTTGCACTTTTCCTATTGGGACGTTTGTGAACCTCCTTGATTTTTTTCTGCCAATTCTGAGATGGTCGTGCGGGATGATTCGGAGATTTGGCGTGGAATGACCCTCCTGCGTGTTGTGAACACAGCGAAGAAGATCATTGGAGTACCACTCCCCTCCTTGTAGGACATTTACACCGCACGCCTCAGCCGGAAAGCACGGATGATCATCAAAGACACAAGCCACCCTGCACTAGGCTTGGGCGATGTCCCCCTAATTTGCAGCTGACGATGTTTACAGTGAGACGATGCGATGGACGATGACATCGTCGTCGTTGGGGGGGGGGGGTATTTTTTTTTTTATTACATTTTTTTTTAAATTATCATATGTTTCGTTTTTTTGGCTTTCGCTTAACTATTATTTTAATATATTTGCTTTAAGAGTAGGCCTAGGCCTAAGTCAAATATATTAACAGTTTTTAAATTATTACAAAAAAAAGTTTAAACTTCCTCCAGCTGCGCTACTGTCTGCAACAGAGATGGTCGCTCCTCTGCTGTCTGTGAGAGCGACTCTCCCCGAACGACCCCTCCCCATCGCCCTTCTTGTCTCTCGTGTCACCATCAGCTGCTTCAAGCCCGCTCTTCCAAACTCCACCGCATGGAAACTTATTTTCACTAAATTTCGCGATGCAGCCTACTGCAGGCTGCTACTAGAGTGTGTTATTTAACGGCGTAGTTCTATTTCAAGACCAGCTGTGTCACGGCGTTTTTTGCATACCGGTACATAACTTTAGCCATGCAGGGAAGCCCAGAACGTTTGTCAAATGGAAGAGATGAGAACCCACGCGTGCCTTCTCGAGGTTTTGCAATGGATTTTAGCCCGAGTTAGCAAATTACCCGACGCGAATGTTTCTTAAGCACACGGCGAGACTTTTTAATTCATCAATGGAAACAATTGCGGTGAAGCCACAAAGACGCAGGCAGACATGGAATCGCTTGCGCTCCCTCTTGGCAGTGGGCTAATCAGAAGTGTAGCCTACAATCTTGTGTGGATACTTCACAAGACATCTCCATCGCGGAGAGATTAAACATTTTGAGTCGAATTTCCGTTAAACATGAAATGGTAAACTGTCGCAATTGCTGAACGATTTGTTGCTTTCACTTTAGGCTACTCCGGAGGGAGAACCAATGCCTCATGACTCTCCGTTGTAGAAACTTAGGTCACATAAATAAATGTAGGCAATCAGACACTTACTTGAACTCATATGCAGCAAACAATAGTAGGGCTTAGTTCACACGTTTTTTTTATTCCATTGCGGGTCATTCCACGCCAAATCTCCGAATCATCCCGCACGACCATCTCAGAATTGGCAGAAAAAAATCAAGGAGGTTCACAAACATCCCAATAGGAAAAGTGCAAAATTATAGCTCTCAACTCCTCATAGTTTTGTCATTAAAAATGTTTTTGTCAGGTACCCCCCTGACTCGTTTTGAACAGAGTTCTCAGAGAGCCCACTTTCAGATTGCCGTATCTAAAAAACTACTTTAAGTAGGTCCTTACAAATTTCAAGGGGTAACATTTGGAACATGTACTTGTGAAATGTGGATGTTTACATATCCTCTTGTCATTTACCACCGTTTTCTGGGGGCTTAAAGTTGCTTGAAAAATTCTCACCTTTGAATTTGTGGGCATCTTTGAAGGACTGTGGTAAGCACAGTTTTAAAGACAGCGGTTTGATATGGACAATGTATGTTCCCAACCATTCTCTGCATGTTGTGTTGAAAGACTGATCTTCTGCGATGAACAGTTTAGAAGATATGAAGTCTTTAAAATGGAAAAACTGAAACTTGGTGCCATCTTTGCCATGTTATAAAAAAAAAATGTCACGACTCACCACCGTATTATCAACAGTTTTGGAGAGATTAGATGTGTGTTCTTAACATATCCAAAAACTGGGTTGGTATTCTGCCTCATTTGGTCACAACGGTTTTTTAAAAACCCACTGTAGTGTGACTTCCACAGCTCCTATGAAAAACTGATATTAGTGGCATCTTCGCCATGTTATACAACAAAAATGACAGAACTCACCACTATGACATTTACAGTTTTAGAAAGACTCAATATCTGTTTTTAACATATTAAAAAACTGGGGTGGTGTTCTGTCTCATTTTTAAAGAATGGATTTGTAAAAACGGCTGTGTGACATCTGCAGCTCGCTGCTCTATTGAGGTGGGGCCCCTACTCTGATCTTTGCAGGCTACATGGGGGCCCTATCCACCGGTATTTGCCATGAGGCCCTATGTGCAATTGTTCTGCCACTGTGAATAACTTGAGCAATTTGAGTCAGACATTTTTGATACAAGATATTTGACTTGAGCATTTTCGATATCAATATTATACGGAAGAAAAGTAAAAATGGCTGATGAGTGAGAGGTATTTTTCAGCTTTTACTGTAACTACATTTCAGTAAATCAAAAGTTATAGACGTATGTGAACTTCATCTTTAGGCACTGAAAACCCAATACTGGAATAAAGTGATGAAATGTTGGATGACTGAAACATTTCCGTAGATCTTGAAACAAATAACCCTATCCTGACTATCACCACATCTCAATGTATTTTATTTTAATTCATAACAATGCTTAACAACTTGTTTACCAATGTTGATGCAGTTCTGAGGCCTGTTGTATGTTGGTTCAAGTTGTTTATGAAATGTAATTTTTCATCATATGTGATGCGATCTGGGAAAACCCTTCACATGGTGGGATTTTACATTTTTGAGATATCGTTACCATTTGAAAGTCAATGTCAAGCTCTTTCCAAAGGTGTTTTCGTTATTTTCATATCTTGTCTCTATCAAATGTTATACTTACCCAAAGTCAACTTAGTCGTTCGGAGGAATTCTGAGAAAAAACACTCTAAAGGTTGAGTATGGAGCTTGTGGCCAGAGGAGGTATTGCAACTATGCAAGGCAATTGTGGCCACAGTGAGTATTGCAACTATGCAAGGCGATTGTGGCCAGAGAAGGTATTGCAACTATGCAAGGCACTTGTGGCCAGAGTAGGTATTGCAACTTAGGAAAATGTGAGGTTGAGTATGGAGGATTGTGGCCAGAGTAGGTATTGCAGCTATTTTTTCTTTGATTTATTTACGTAATGTGTTTAGTTTTGAGTTTGAGTCAAAGAAACAACTAAGGAAACAAACAAAAAACATCCTTGTTTCAACACAGCATGGATAGCACATTATTATGGATAATAATTATGATCATATTAGTAATTATTATTATTAATATTATAGCTATTGGGATACTCTGTTTAATTGAGCCATTCTAAGTACTTGGGACACTCTAATCCCCAATGGAGACATTATCATAGTTGGTCTTTCATTCAGTGCTTGATTATTATTATCATCTTTTGTAGCCTACATTAGTTTGTAAGACCAATTGTAATCCACATCAATACAATGTAATGTGCCTAGACTTTCACTGTGTAAGAATTGTTTTCTTAGACCTAAAAAAAGCAGGATATTAACTCTTAATCTCTCAGACAGCAACTCAGAATTTAGATCACTCCAGGAGAGAAGTATTGCTGAGGAGCATTGCAGCGTCCTAATACGATGCTCCGGACCGGATGCCTCACTGATGGTGGGAGATACGGGCAGGACAGTTTTTTGGTCAAGGTACCTCTTAAAGATTAGTCTCCTCCTTCTGTATTGTCTCTAGTGGAATTTTGCTCTCATCCATGAGCATAGCACAGCCCCACCCCCCAAACCATCACCACAACTGAGGTAGCTCATCATAAAAGGCGACTCCGCCCCCAGTCCCTCACCGTAACTGGATTACTTACAGCGAGGGATACCGGCAATGGAGTGATTCGCAACCACTCTAAGTCTTCCAATTGTCTCAGGTCCAATATGTATCTTGATGTTAGCAAAGTGAAATTAAACAAAAAGAATTATATTTTGACAGAATTTGAGATCAGACTTTGGAATGACCTTATATTCAAGTGAAGGGGCATTAAGTTTAAGTACTGCTCCTTGTAACATTGATGATTTTCTCTACTTAGAGAATTAAGTCTCAGAAGCAATAGGCTACCTGAATGAAAGCAACATTTAAAGATTTCATTAATCTCATTTATTTATCTTCAGTAAATTTGGAATCCAATGGCACTAGTTCTGAGGACAACAAAACACTGGAAAAAAGCAAGAGTAGGCCTAGCACATTGCACTTGGTTTTGATATTCATTGATTATTATTATTTTTTATTATTATTATTATTATTATTATTATTATTATTATAGTAAATAACAGAAGGCCACTCATCAAACACTACCTACCACATGCCTGTTAATTTAAAATCGGTTAAACGAATGTAGGCTAATTTCATTACTTTTCCTGGGGTCTTTTTTCTCTCTCCCAGAGACCCTCAAACTGCTGGCTAACTGTGGGTCGTCTATAGGCTACATACTGGCCTCTGTGTATAGAATATAATTTGAAAAAAGTAAATTGTCCATTGATTCGTCATGTAGGCCTATAGTCATGTAGCCTATTCGTAATTTACTGCCCAACTTTTGCCATTTACGTTCCTAAAGCATTCCACCAGGTAAAGAAACGAATGACGTGTAGGCTATTGGACATTCCATTTTACTGGTATGAAGCGAAAATATCAGCAAAATGTGTCAGAAATGCACAAATGGGAAGCATCAGTGTCTCGGAAAAGTGCAATGAGCTCTCTGCTCGGGAGGTAAAACTTGGTTTTGCGCGATTCCATAACACCAGCTGCACGCAAAAAAACGAACATAGGCTATAGCCTACATGCCTCGGAATAGGCTACTTGTAGTAGGCTACAGTACGGTGAAGACCGCTTTGTTTTTTACCCTCTGCAGCAGGCAGCACAGACATAACAGAAGAGAAAATGTTTTCTCCGCGCTTATCTTCTTCACTATCTCGCCCGTCGCTTGAAAGGACTTAGGTGATTTGAAAGACTGTGGTGAAAGTCACCGGTGCATCTCAGTTTGGCTTTGAAATTTTACTGTTGAAGATGTGTTAACTGAACCCATTAGTTAGGCGAGACATAAATGCATAGATATATTATTTTTCAACATCTGAGTTGATCCAGTGACGCTTCTACAGTGTTACGGAGCCAGTTATGACCAAATCCACGACTCTCAATTCAGCACAGCCTATGACAAAGTGTGTATACCAGCGCGGCAAAAGAATGAATGTTTTCGCTATGCGCTGCCTCGGAATAGTAGCCTACAAGAGCAAGTTTGACCCTCTGCAGCAGGCAGCACAAAAAATAGAGAGGAGAAACTTTTTTCTTCACGCTCTTCTTCACTGTCCGGTGCGTCGCGGGAAAGGACTGACATGAGGTTAAACGTCACCGAGTAGGCTATCTCAGATTGACTCTGGAAACGGACTGCTGAAGACGTGTGAACTGAACACATTCATTTGGCACGGTTCTAAATAAAAGCATTTTAATCTTCCACATCTGAGATGATCCGATGAGGCTTCTTTAAATTACAGAAACCTAACAAGCCCTGTCTTGACCACATCTACATCTTTCAATTCAGCACCGTTTATTATGACAACAAGGACACAGCGCAGTAAATTAAACTTTTCGTTATAGATAAATCACACGGCCGCTTTAGTTTTAGGTTTGCATGTGAGCTATCCAATACAAAATGAAATCTACATTCCAGTGCCGTTTAGTAGTCTAATCGCAGTTGTAGTGATAAACTGCAAGAGGCACATGAGACTGGAGTTGAAATGCACAGGGCTCGACGACCTCTCCGATCCACGGAGAGATGTCGCCTACTGTTTCTTTGTAGGCTATTTATTGTCCCTTCTTTCTTTAGACCTATAACTTAAGAAAACTCTGCTTCATCGAGACAGAAGGCATTCTTAACTGCTCAGATGCGACAATGAGTGAATACACATGTGTAAATTCTGAGCCTTCAAGTCTACAAACTCTGATGTTTTTTCCCTCAACCTCGCGCGCCTCTGCGCTACAAAAGTAGTCAGCACGTTGGCTGCGCAGGCAGACTGCTCACGGGTGCCTCCCCTCTCACCACACCTCGGGCCGTTTCAATATTCATTTTAACACATTAAAACAGCGATTTCAGACAAAATATTTTCAGAGATGATAGACAAGATGTTAAACAGCAATAATTTAATGAAAAACCGATTTCAGGAAAACATCACTTCTCGACCTATTTTCGCTCTTTCCTGAGAAACGGTCAGGGCGATATCCGACGGGTTTTCCCAGATTGCATCACATATAATTATGTTTTGTGTTTCACCTCATACAAACATGTGTGTTGACTTTAGCTAACCTGTCAGGGTTACGTTACACATCAATTGCTGATGTGTTAATTGTTCAACTCTGCAGCCGAGTTGATCTGTGATGACCACTCAGTGAGAATTGCAGTGGTTAGCACCATGCTCAGGGTAGCTCAGTCATGGTGATTGGAGGGGCAGGACAGCTGTTTAGTCAAGTTACCTCCTTACGAACAGTCTCCTCCTTTTTTATCATCACTGTTTTTCTCTCTTCTCCATGAAAATAAAAGTGCCCCACCCCACCAAAAAAACCATGACAAAGGTGACCTGTTCATATAACTTGGCCCCGCCCCCAGTCCTCACCATGACCGAGCAACCTAGCGCATTTTATTGGTTCATGGCAAAGGTCTACATGTGTTAGAGTTAGACTTTTACCTTAACAACAAAGAAATATAAATTACATCAATAAATTTCGAAAATGTATAAACTGTGGAAGTGAAATATTTAACTCTATACCCAGCAACAAGAGATTTGTGGAAATAATTCAAGTGTTGAAAATTTTCGGGCAAACGTTTTGACCAAGACTCTGTGTTAACAAGGCTATAAACAATTCAGAATGGCTCAATTCATTTATCACCACTGCAACTCAAGACTTACTCTATGGTATAATACCAAAATGGCAACTTATACAGTGTTGAGGTTTAAACTCATGGCCATAACCTTTGATTCAAACCTTTGGTTCACAAACATTTAGTTACCAAAAATGTAGTTACCTAAAAGCTAAAAGAAAAATAATAATGGTATATAAATCACTCAACTGCTTCTTCTTCTCTGCCGCATTGCATGCTTCAAAAATACTCAAGTCAAATTTCTTGTATCAAACATGCCCAAGTCAAACTGCCTGTCATTCACAGTGTCAGCCCAAATAGATTGGCACCCAACATTCTGCAAAGGTCATGATTATGGCCCCTACCAAAAATTCAGGAGGGCCCTGGCCAAATGCCCTACTTGCCCCCTATAGCTCCGCCCCTGGTAATTCATGTGACTTTGGCGGTTTTACAGGAGCTGCTGATGTAACACAGCAAAGGGTTTTTAAAGAGTCATTACAAGAAATTGAGGCAGAACACCATCCCAGTTTTTGGATATGTTACACACAGACATCTTATCTTTCCAAAACTGTTTAGTTCATTTTGGTGATTGCTGTCATTGTTTTGGTGTAACATGGCAAAGTTGCCCCCCAATACCAGTTTGTCATAGGAGCTGTGGAAGTCACACAACAGTGGGTTTTTAAAAAATCATTGTGACCAAATGAGGCAGAATACCATCCCAGTTTTTGGATATGTTAAGAACACACATCTAATCTCTCCAAAACTGTTGATAATACGGTGGTGAGTCGTGACATTTTTTTTTATAACATGGCAAAGATGGCACCAGGTTTCAGTTTTTCCATTTTAAAGACTTCATATCTTCTAAACTGTTCATCGCAGAAGATCAGTCTTTCAACACAACATGCACAGAATGGTTGGGAACATACATTGTCCATATCAAACCGCTGTCTTTAAAACGGCGCTTACCACAGTCCTTCAAAGATGCCCACAAATTCAAAGGTGAGAATTTTTCAAGCAACTTTAAGCCCACAGAAAACGGTGGTAAATGACAAGAGGATGTGTGAAAATCCACATATCAAAAGTACATGTTCCAATTGTTACCCCTTGAAATTTGTAAGGACCTACTTAAAGTAGTTTTTTAGATACGGCAATCTGAAAGTGGGCTCTCTGAGAACTCTGTTCAAAACGAGTCAGGGGGGTACCTGACAAAAACATTTTTAATGACAAAACTATGAGGAGTTGAGAGCTATAATTTTGCACTTTTCCTATTGGGACGTTTGTGAACCTCCTTGATTTTTTTCTGCCAATTCTGAGATGGTCGTGCGGGATGATTCGGAGATTTGGCGTGGAATGACCCCTGTTTTTTTTCGTAGCTATGAAATTCACTCTGCTTGAGGCTTGTGTTGACAACCTCGGTCCGTTCAGTCCTGCTACCTGCGCAGTCCGCTGCTACTAAGGATTTTACGGTAATGTTTCAGTTTATTGCAATGCCAAGCACCGTAATGATGGCAATAGCAGCGGCTTCAAAAATACAAATTCCTTGGCATCATGATGTTGGCCGTCCATCGTGATGCCAGCTGTCCATCGCCGATGGACGATGACATCGTCTATCGGCACAACCCTACCCTGCACACAAACTGTTCAGCCTCCTGCCCTCTGGAAAGAGGTACAGGCGCCTCCGTTCCCGTACCACCAGGCTTGCAAGCAGCACGATGCATCAAGCAATCAAGATACTGAACACTCAACCCACTCTCCCTCCACTGTCAGCCTCTAGCCAGCCAGGCCACTGACAACCCTCCCCCCCTCATCCCCACCACCATATCTGCGACTGAACATTCCACCTGCACTACTACATCTGTGACTGAACTTTCAACCTGCACTAACTCAAAACATACACATGCACACACACACACACACACACACACACACACACACACACACACACACACACACACACACACACACACACACACACACACACACATACACACACACCAGTGACGTGCGCTGGGATTTATGGCTGGTGAGGCAACTTTTTCAATATCAGATTTTCAAATAAATAATTGCCAAATAGGCCTACCGACAAGTTCCATATGTCATAGCAGCTTTCTTAACATAAGGTAGGCCTAAGTTACATATTTTGACATAAGCTTACTGCATTTCCGCAAAGAAAATGCTATTAGATCTCTCACACACACACACACACACACACACACACACACACACACACACACACACACACACACACACACACACAGGATTCAAACAGTGGTCTCAGATAAACCACACATCACCAATGTGGACAGCAGAGCAGAGCAGAGGAGAGGAGAGTAGTGGAGAGGAGAGGAGAGAAGAGGAGAGGAGAGGAGAGAAGGGGAGGGGAGAGGAGAGGAGAGGAGGAGAGAAGAGGAGAGAGGAGATGAGAGAGGAGGAGAGGGGAGGAGAAGAGAGAGGAGAGGAGAAAGGAGGATGAGTGGAGAGGAGCTCAAGGAGAGGAGAGGGAGAGGAGAAGAGAGAAGAGGAGAGGAGATGGGAAAAGAGAGGAGAGGGGGAGAGGAAAGGAGAGAAGAGAGGAGAGGGGGAGAGGAAAGGAGAGGAGAGGAAAGGAGAGGAGAGGAGAGGAGGGGAGGTGAGGGGAGGTGAGGGGAGAGTAGATGTGGGACAAAGGTGTGGCAGGAAGCGAATGTCAACGTAAACAGATATTACACGCTTCGATATGGTCACCAAATATTTTGGGACTGTCATTTCTGTTATGCCTACACCTTGGAATTAAATCAGAGTCTTGTAGTTACACGGGTATATTTGATTTACCTCAACGGTACCCTGTACCAGTAGCGGCCGGTGGATGGGAAAACAGGCAGGGCAGAAATGTTGGCGATCAAGTCCATAATAATAAAATCAATACTGTATCATTCACGAGTTGCATTGCGTGTGTAGGCAAGACAGGAGAGCGTTTACGCAGTGTTTGGTGTGTTAGTAAAACTCCACCTCCCGTGATACACCGCACTTATCAGGCATGCGCGTTATCTGTAACTTCAACTTCTGTTCTGAAGAAAGCTGTTTTTGACAGTTCTCTCCACGCAGCTAGTTCTCTTGCTCATTTAAGCAGAGCGATTGCAGACATGTTAAGAAATTATAAGAAAAATGCTTTGTCCGCTTGCGGAGTTGGAGTTTGTGACAAGCAACACGACAAGAATATGCACTCCACGCAACCGGACAGAACAATCAGGAAAACTAAGGCTATCGTAGCCTCGTATCGCAGCCAGCATCGTAGCCTTTGTCAAAGCAGAGCAAAACTCCTCGTGTGCAAACATACTCGTTTGAAATGTAGAAGCATTTTTGTCGACCAACATACGAAACAAACTGTCCTCAAGTAGGCTACTAAAGTACAAACTGCTGCTGCCTATAGAGTGATCTCGCCTTCACCGTTCGTACATTACATTGGATGCAAACAAATCAACAAGCCCTGCAACACTATTCAATTCAGTCAGTCGTCCTCTTGCTGCCGGTTCAAATGTACCACAGAACCAAATGTTACCAATACCGGGAAAGGACGTGCCTATTTTCGAAAAGAGTAGCCATGGTTAAAACTTAAAAGGGGAATTGTGCATTCAGCCACTGAAGCTCACTATCCAACAGACTCGCTCCTGTTCTGCAATGCTAGGCTGGACCGTGCAGGTGTATTTTTTTTAGCTAGCTTTCGGGGACACACAGCAGACAATACTGAGCATAAATGAAGCTGTCAACAGCATCCCACGCTCAATAAGCTCAGATATTTCATTAAATAACTTCCAGTTTCCCTATTTTACAAAGACTTGATTCATAATCCCTCGCGCTTTGTTTAAACTATGTAGTAAGCCCAACACAGCTTCTCAGAGAATGTCATCAGCTAGTCGGCTACGTGGGGGTAGCACTCAACTTTACAAACAGTTACCGGGCACATGAGAATCCGGTGCCCATCACAAAAGCTACCACACTGGACAGAATCACGGCGGATTCTCTGTCTCCCCACGGGTCTCACAAACACATGCTTCACACAAATAGGAAATTGGTCTTACCTTCACTTTGGCGTTGTGCATGCTAACATTACTTTAGCCGGTGCTGTTCATCCAAAGCCCCAAACGTCGCCCCAAACGTCCAAAGCAATTTGGCATTGAATATGAGTAGCCGCGAGGATTTGTGTTTCGTGAGGCTCCTTAGTCCTTAGTAAATTGTTAAGTCGTAAAATCCCATGCGAATGGTCTTCCACACATTCTCGCCGGTTGCAAACAAGACACAGGGGAAACAACGAATATTTTCTGCAGTGTTGTACCACTCACTTTGAAATGATGGGGTAGTTATTCTGACCGGTCACCTGAGTAGCAAACCCTTCAGCTCTGTCGGTCCTCCATTCTTTATCACATATTTTCCCCTTGGAAATCCAACTTTGAGAATGCTCTTAGTTTCGTTATGAAATCCACTTGTAGCAGTCAAAGTGACCAAGCTAGCCAACAACACCGACTGACTGTATTGTGAACTTCAGATTCGCTATGACGTAACTGTCCAGCAAGACTCAACACCAGAAGGAGTCTGCGGCCAGGCTACTGCTCGCCTCACCATTGTATCTTTCAGTGGGCGTTATGCCAAAGCGTCCAGAGTAAAGAAATGATAATCACACGTAGAAAATANTTACAAAATATCAGGAAATGAGGGCACACCGTACATACTTCTATTAAGTGTATAAAAACGTTTAATACAATATTACCAGGTTGCATTCACAGAACGAGCAACATGGCGCATGCGCACAAGCTTGTTAACGAGGGATTGCGCAATCCGGGGTGAGGCCAGTTCAGAGTTGCCCCAAATTCAGTGTATTCGGAGCAATTTGACATGAAATGGGCAAATATTACGATTTTGGCCACGGAAATGATTGAAAATGAGTGAAACTGTTTAAATACTGCTCAAATGGTAGTTATGGTGCAGATGCTCGAAAACAATAGCTGTTATTTTTACTATTATTCACATTAACTGCATCTCATCATTCTCATCTGGAGCTGGTGAGGCCGTGCCTCCCCTGCCGTATTGGAGTGCACGTGCCTGACACACACACACACACACACACACACACACACACACACACACACACACATACACACAAGCACACTGCACTTTCTGCACTAAACCCAAACATACACACACTGACACACAACTCATACTCACACACACACACACACACACACATACACAGATACACAGACACACACACAGACGCACACCGCACTTTCTACCTGCACTAAACACACACACACACACACACAAGCACACAAAACACATACAAACACACACACACACACACATACTGCTGCTGGTGTATTTAATAAACCTATTTTAATTATTTATTTCTTCAAATGCTACTATTACTATGTCAGAACGCTATAAAGGACTTTTAGGAAAAGCACAACAAAATACCTCCTCTTAATGTATGTTCTCTACAAGTCTTCTGTTGTCCAGTCTTGCACTTTAAATGTCTGTATGAGCGATGTCTACGTCCACACTGTCTTATGTCCATGTATGAGTACTGTCTATGTCTATACTGTCTATGTCCTTACCTAGATTAGTCTATGTCTGCATGGGAGAGCAAGAAACGCAATTTCAAATTCTTTGTATGACCAGTGCATGTAAAGAAATTGACAATAAAACTTGACTTGACTTGACTTGACTTGACTTGTGTGCATTGGCATTTTGTCCTCCAAAAGGTGTGTCTTGGCTAAAAAGAAGGTAAGGTTGAACACCACTGGAGCAGGGCTTAACCCTTTGAGGATTTTTTTCCCCAATTCCACTTCTAGAAATATACTTCTAATTCACTTTAGAAATTTACAATTTATTCTACAGCTCGAATAGAACTCTGTGTTAAAAATCTGCAAAGTCCTGATCCTGAAACCAACTCCATAAATATTAGTCTACAGCTGCTCCACCAAGTTTCACTGAGTTTCAACATTTCAACAGAAAAAAAATGAGAACGCTCGTGGCACATTTGTAATGTGCCAACTTACTTTTTGAACCATACTAATATGCACCCTGACATTTGGAAATGCACTGATAAAATCCATTGGATCAAACTGGAATTTAGCACTCCTATCTGATAAATTTCAGTCATGATCGATTTTTTGTCATACTGGATATTTTCCAAAACTCTGCGAAGTGTGTTTTGCACTAGGAGGGTGCAACGCAGCAGCAAACCAAACAGAAAAGAACTGAAAATAATACATGCCCACAACACTGATATACGGTATGCTACAAAAATGTAATGGCACAACGTTTCCAAACATTGTGCCATTAAACTTTTGGGAGCATATCTGTGTATTATTTCTTTTCTGCTTCCACAGCTCCATGCACGCAGTGGTACACCACAAGATATAATTTCTGTACAGGTAATTTCAAGACAATTTGTTAGGTCAGAGTTGACCTGAGAATCAATGGCAGGTCACAGAATGTTAAATTAAACCAAATATGGTTTGTTTACTGTATGTGTGTGTCTTTATTCTTGGAGTGAGTATTGAATGGAAAAGCTAAATGTGTGGTTTAAATCTTAGATGGGCCATCAAATTTTCCGCTTTGTAAAACCAGCATTGGAAGTGCATATTTAATATAATGTTTGTACATGTCTAAATAGTGTGTGTGTGTGTGTGTGTGTGTGTGTGTGTGTGTGTGTGTGTGTGTGTGTGTGTGTCTGTGTCTGTGTCTGTGTGTGTGTGTGTCTGTGTCTGTGTCTGTGTGTGGTGTACTGTGTATCATGTTCATATTGAACATAATTGATAGCCCCTTTTTGTTATGTTATGAATGATACAGTTGACAGCCTACCGTATACATTACTGTAGATCTGCAACAAGCTTTCCATACAGTACATACTGTACAATTTCACACTGTTTATGTCATTGATATGGAATGAATAAATAATCATAGTACACTTTATGACTGATGTTTCAATGCAAGCCCGCCTGTTGGAGAGTTTGTCTTTCTCTTTTTGAAATCACACATATACGTGTGTGTAGTACATAGAAGAGGTGTAGAAGACAGGGGAGAGAGAAGAGGAGGAGAGGAGGAGAAGAAGACAGGGGAGAGAGAAGAGGAGGAGGAGGCAGGGGAGAGAGAAGAGGAGGAGAGGAGGAGAAGGCAGGGGAGAGAGAAGAGGAGGAGAGGAGTAGACAGGGAAGAGAGGAGAGGAGGAGGCAGGGGAGAGAGAAGAGGAGTAGGCAGGGAAGAGAGGAGAGGAGGCAGGGGAGAGAGGAGAGGAGGAGGCAGGGGAGAGAGAAGAGGAGGAGAGGAGGAGAAGACAGGGGAGAGAGACGAGGAGGAGAAGAGAGGAGAGAAAGAAAGGCGTAGAGAAAAAGCCATGAAAGAGTAGACTTGAGAGGGTCCCTGGGAGAGAAGGCAGTTCTCAGATATTGATCTCTCTGTTGAAGATCACTAAAGGTGTCTGGCACACAAGACAAATGGACTGGAGGTCACATCAAAGAGACTCCTGCTTAGTGCCAAGCTGCACACACACACTCATGTGCACACAGACACATGCGCACGCTCATGCAAGAAGGCACACACACACGCACATGCACACAAACACACACACACGCACTCATGCATGCACGCGCACACACATGCGCACACACACTCACACACACATACACACACACACACACACACACACACACACACACACATCAGAGATGTTGCCACACTGAAGTTGAGAGGCTTCTGTTCAGTAATCGTGGAGGCACATTACACACTACAGCCTCCACAGACACTACACACACCACACACTACAGACACCACAGACACTACAGACACCACAGACACCACACACTACAGACACCACACACTACAGACACTACACACACTACAGACACTACACACTACACACACTACAGACACCACACACACTACAGACACTACACACACTACAGACACTACAGACACCACACACTACACACTACAGACACTACAGACACCACACACTACACACACTACAGACACTACAGACACTACAGACACCACACACTACAGACACTACACACTACAGACACTACACACACTACACACTACAGACACTACACACTACAGACACCACACACTACAGACACTACAGACACCACACACTACAGACACTACACACTACAGACACCACACACTACAGACACCACACACACTACAGACACCACAGACACTACACACACACACACACCACAGACACCACACACTACACACTACAGACACCACACACTACAGACACTACACACTACAGACACTACAGACATTACAGACACTACAGACACCACACACTACAGACACCACACACTACACATTACAGACACTACACACCACAGACACTACACACTACAGACACTACACACTACAGACATTACACACTACAGACACTACAGACACCACACACTACAGACATTACAGACACTACAGACACCACACACTACAGACACTACACACTACAGACACCACAGACACTACACACTACAGACACCACAGACACTACACACACTACACTACACACCACACACTACAGACACTACAGACACTACAGACACTACACACTACAGACACTACAGACACCACACACACTACAGACAATTGTGAATTGTTTGGAAAGCACATGGAAGCAAACAAAGGACGGCCATCTTGGAAACCTTGAACAAACAAAGGCAAGTACAAAAAAGCCTCATTATCTACAAAAGAAGATTTACATTACTTACCTGGAAAAGAAGATTTATATTACTTACCTGAAAAAGAAGATTTCTGTTACTTACCTGAAAAAGAAGATTCATGTTACTTGTAAATGAAGAAGATTTCTGTTACTTACCTGTGAATGAAGAAGATTTCCGTTACCTGCAAAAGAAGATTTGTGTTACTTGCCTGTGAATGAAGAGGATTTCTGTTACTTACCTGGAATGGATATGGAACTTTTTCTGTTGAATTAAGAACATTAACGAAAACATTAAGAAGATTGAAAGAAGAAAATCATTTTTTGTTCACGTATTGAGGGCCCAATTGGCTGACCTAGTTTGTTAAAATGAATGAAGAAAATATAAAAGAAATTTTAGTTAAATACATGGATGTCTTTGGTGTTGAAATGACCACACAAACTTTGGAAGAAGTGCGCACAACCAGAAAAGTCAAGCTTCGCCAGCTGACTAGGCGCATGAACATAATTAAAGAATTAATGAAAGACACCGCTTGTAGTGATGAACTCAAAGCAAATGAGACAATTTACAACACAACACTGAATGAGTTTAAAGAAGCACACTCAAAGTTTCAGTGCTTATTGAGTGAAAAAGAATGTGAGAATGATACAAACACATGGTTTGAACCAAAATGGACAGTGATAACAGAATTCCTTTCCTCTCTTTCACAATGGTGGGCCAACCTGAAACCTATCGGAGAGACGGCCAAAGAGGAGATCCATGACCAGCCTGCTGAAGTTACTGATGACATCAGGCCTGAAGACAGTGCATCAGCAGCAGGAAAACCCAGATCTCGCACATCAAGTAAAGGCCGTTCTGTCCCATCTGTAAAAAGCACAGTGTCTTCACGCATACAGGCAGAGGCTGAAAGAAAATCACTTGAAGTCAAAGCCAAAGCACTGCATGAGAAACACGCTATAGAGGAACAAGAGGAACTGTTAAGAAAGAAGAAGGAGCTGTTGGACATACAAACACAGTTGGACGCAGCATCAGCCAAAATATCCTTTTTGAAATCTGCTGAAGAAAATCCTGATTCAACAAACTTGGACGGCATGAATGAGTACTTTGAAAAGTTACAAATGGACAAAGATGATACACTGGACTTCAAAGACATTGCCATGACACCTTGCGTAAAACCAAAGTCGAAGACAACTGGAACCATCTGGCATCATTCTACCGTCCATATCCCTCTACAAACAGAAGTTAATGCACCTCAACCGCAACATGCCGAAGTCAACTTGCCACAACCCAAACATACAACAATGGCTCAAAAGACTACTGCACTCCCCGCCAGACCAAGTCGACAAACAGTACAGATAAGTGACACCCAAATAACTCCAACTCCACCTCCACCTCCAACTACAATGGCACAGCAGACTCAAGCTTCACAGGGAACAGCGGAGCCTGATCAACTCCACACGATCCTGGAAAGCCACAACAACATCACAAAGTCTCTGGTAAGACAACAACAAATTGCTGCTCTGCCAAAAAGAGAGATAGCGCCCTTTGATGGTGACATACTGCAGTACCAGTCATTTATTCGGTCCTTTGAGCTTATTGTAGAGTCTAAAGTTGAGACCAGTGAAGATAAGTTGTCTTTTCTTGAGCAGTATACTAAGGGAGCAGCTCAAGAACTAGTTAAGAGCTGTCAGCATCTGCCCTCAGACACAAGCTTTGTGACCGCCAAACGTCTGCTGAAAGAAAATTATGGCAATGAATATAGAATTGCAAATGCATACATAGAGAAAGCCCTTACCTGGTTACCAATTAAAGCAGAAGACCCCACAGCATTGCAGGCATATGCACTTTTCCTCAGAAGTTGTAGCAATTCAATGGAAAGTATGACATACATGGACGAATTGAACCTGGCATCAAACCTCAAAGCCATAGTCTTCAAACTTCCCCATAGACTCCGTGACAGATGGAGAACAGTGGCCTCAGACATGCAAACAGAAAACAAAAGAGTGACATTCCCCCATCTCGTTGAATTCCTGGAAAAACAAGTCCGTATCCACTCTGACCCAGTATATGGCAACATCACTGATGGCCCTCAGACAACAAGCCAATCAAAACCTCAGTCCAAACCAAAATCCACTGCAAGCTTTGCCACAACAATAGACCAACTACCACATTGTGGATTCTGCAATGGCCCGCACACACTTGCACAATGCTCGAGTCTGAGAAAAAAGTCAAACAAGGAAAAAATTGACTTCCTAAGAAAATGTGGACTCTGCTTTGGATGTCTTGCAAAAGGACACATCAGCAAGGACTGCACAATGCGCCTCACATGTGATGTATGCAAGAAACCACATCCCGCACTTCTACACCTAGATAGTCAACGAAAGACGAAAGTAGATGGAGACACACAGAGACCTCCTGTTGACCACAACGTTGACCAACCTGTTGCCTTGACATCCTATGGGCATATCGGGGCCGGTAAGCCAGAATGTGCACTTCCCATTATCCCGGTCCAAGTAAAAAGCAGCAAAAGTGACAAGATAATTAAGACGTATGCTTTCCTGGATTCAGGCAGTTCTACTACTTTTTGCACAGACCAACTAATGTCAAAACTGCACATAAATGGAAGGAAGACCAACATTATGCTGCATACGATGAGGGAAGCAAAATGCATCCCCTCACACATAGTCACAGGACTTGAAGTTGCCGGATTAAACAGTTCTGACTTTGTTCACTTACCTGACACCTACACCCAACAGGAAATGCCTGTAACAAAGAAAAACATGATGAGACAACAAGATCTGTCAAAATGGCCCTACCTGCAAAAGGTGACATTACCTGACATCGATGCCAAAGTTGAATTGCTAATCGGATCAAATGCTCACAATGTCATGGAGCCCAGAGAAGTGATTAATAGTGAGCAAGGTGCAGCGTATGCCATTAAAACCCTCCTAGGCTGGTTTGTTTGTGGCCCTCTTAGAGGCCGTGACCTAGACATAGCCAACTGTGCAGCAGTCACATGCAACAGGACCTCAATAGAAGAGGTATTGATTCATCACTACAACAAAGAATTCGGTGAAAGAGCACTCAAAGACAAACCTGGAATGTCTGTAAAAAACAAGAAATACATGAAAACCATGAACAACAGTGTTGTGCTAAAGGATGGACACCATCATCTAGACTTACCTCTCAGAAGAGAAAACCAAGTCCTGCCAAACAAAATCTCAGCAGAACACCGCCTCCTCGGCCTGAAGGAAAAAGCAGGAAAATCAAAAAGGGATGGAACCAAAGATGTGGAATCACTGGACCTGGAGAAAAAGGAATTGCCAATGGCGAAGGCCCTTGGGCTACAAAGGTACGTCGAGAATGATGCATTCAAGGTCCCACTGAAACACAAAGCACTTACTCGAAAGCCGGGCATACCTGCTAGAGCAGTGTACAACCCACTCAGCTTCTTAGTTCCAGTCCTGCTGCTCGTCCTGTACATGCTCCAGCAGTTATGCAATGGCAAGTATAGCTGGGATGAACCCGTTCCTGCCACAACATCCAAGAAGTGGATAGAGTGGACATCCAGATCCAGTCTGGAGAAGCTGAGTGACATCGGTGTAACTTACTGCATCAACCTAAAGCACTTTGAAAAAACAACACGCATTCAACTGCATTGCCTCTCAAATGCCTGTGAATATGACTACAGCACTGCAACTTACCTGGGGATGGAGAATAGCCAGAGTGACGTCTGCGTCTCCATGACTGAAAAAGGAAGATTGGCTCCCTTGAAACAGTTGAGAGGCCCCAAAATGGAACTCACCGCTACGATGCTTGAAGTCAAAATGGATAAAATGCAAAGGTTAGAGCTGCAACTTGAACCTGAATGGTCAGTGTTTTGGAATGATGGTCAGGAAGTTCTGAAATGCATTGCCAATGACCATTCACAATTCCATACCTTCTTGATATTGAAGACCTGGAAATGGAAGAGAAAGTGGTCATTGGAAAAGCCAAAGACATTCTCAAAATAATTGTGAAAAATTGGAAATGGTGCCACCTGGTGTACAAAGAGCAAGCTGCCTGTTCGATGTGGACGTAACAAATCTTACCGCTGTTACAAGAATAGCAACAATGGAAAGAGCCACACATCTAAACAGAAGACATCAGCTTGACTTGGATGGAGCAGTTCCCCAAAGTCCTGGAAGTTGGGCCAGGTCCTTCACACTTTTGAAGATGGAAGTGGGCCAGTACATTCAATGAAGAAAACAAAGACAAGCATACTTGAATGGCCAGTCACAAGTCTGCCAGCTGGTAGATATCTGCCCCCTGACAACCAAACCTTTGAAGTATGTAAACACCTTATTTAGTTTTACAAGACATTTTATTTTGGTATGGTTAAAGGTTTTCTTTCATATGTTTATGTAATTGTATTATAGTCACACTCCATACAATTAGGGGCCGGAGTGTAAGAGCCAATTTAACCCTTTCTTTGAAGACGACTCATTTGAACCACCTATAGTTGAAGAGTGTAAATTAACCTACTGGTTGGGAGCATCTCTTGTGCGCCCCCTACAGGTCTGGAGTCCTGGTGTCTCTAATGGAGAGGCATAAATACCTGCTGAGGACCAGACCAGGTGTGGCTGATTGGAGGCAACAGCTTTCTTACGTCTGTCTCCTGCCATGAGAAGCTGAAACCCAGAACTCTTTAATTTCTTTGTCTAAACCATTTGTACAGTAAAAAATAAATCCTCACCATTTTGAGGTTAAATCTATTTTCTTTTTGTGGACATTCCATCCTTTCAACTTTTAAACTTCTTGGGCAAGGGCATGTCAGTCAAGAACTATTACTCCCAATCAGTTACCATGGGACATTGGTAAAAGACCAATACACTACACACACTACAGACACCACACACACTACAGACACTACACACTACAGACATTACAGACAACACAGACACCACACACTACAGACACTACAGACACCACAGACACTACACACTACAGACACTACACACCACAGACACTACAGACATTACAGACACTACACACACTACAGACACCACACACTACAGACACCACACACTACACACACTACACACTACATACACCACACACTACACACTACAGACACCACACACTACAGACACTACAGACACCACACACTACAGACACCACAGACACTACAGACACTACAGACACTACACACCACACACTACAGACACTACAGACACCACACACTACAGACACCACACACTACAGACACCACACACTACAGACATTACAGACACCACACACTACACACACTACAGACACCACACACTACAGACACCACACACTACAGACACCACACACTACAGACACCACACACTACAGACATTACAGACACTACAGACACTACAGACACTACAGACATTACAGACACCACACACTACAGACACTACACACTGCAGACACTACAGACGATACAGACTGGTGACTGGTTGGTGACTGACCTCCTCTGCTGGGCTTGCAGACAGAACACACACACACACACAAACACACACACACACACACACACACACGAGTTTAACCTCATTGTGCAAGGGCACACACACACACACACACACACACACACACACACACACACACACACACACACACAAACACACACACACACTTCTGAACTGACCTTGCCAGCCGGGTTTGCAGACGGGTTTGACCTGGATGTGCACTGGTACGC
>NW_026945731.1:745117-750117 GCF_034702125.1 Engraulis encrasicolus
CACTTCCTTACCACTTGGTGGAGTCTGTTCGTAACCCAAGTCAATAACCACAGAACAAAAGAATCTGGAGTGGCATACTGTAAACTGTAACAGTCATGTGGAAATCGGAAAATAAATCACAACTGACTAATATTTCCGTTCCTTGGTAACCAATCTAAATATCACAGGTTCTTGAAATACTGAAAACGAAACTATGTTACTAAGATCTAGTAAACTTCCGCGATCTACGGTGTATGAACATTATCAGTAGAGAAGGGGTGTGGCCAATTTACTGTTTGACACCGTCACTGAGGTATTGCGGTCGGGTAAACGGTATATATACTGTTGAGTCAACATCTCATAAATTAAGAATCGATTAGCTCGTTCACACGAGCTTTAACACTGGAATGCCTTGGGCCTGCTGAGAATATAATGCGGTCAAACACTTTGGGGCCGGCTGAGAGTATAATACGGCCTTTATAATATATTTCGCGGCCGCGGCCCACCGGGACAAGTCCCCGATCTCCCGATGGCCACTCCGCGCCTGGTGTGTGTGTGTGTGTGTGTGTGTGTGTGTGTGTGTGTGTGTGTGTGTGTGTGTGTGTGTGTGTGTGTGTGTGTGTGTGTGTGTGTGTGTGTGTGTGTGTGTGTGTGTGTGTGTTTGGGGTGGGTTGGCTGCGTGCATGTGTGTGTGTGTGTGTGTGTGTGTGTGTGTGTGTGTGTGTGTGTGTGTGTGTGTGTGTGTGTGTGTGTGTGTGTGTGTGTGTGTGTGTGTGTTTGGGGTGGGTTGGCTGGTTGCGGTGGGTGATGACAATGGCCTGTACTGTATTATAGTGATGATAGCTGAAGAGCAGGGAGATGACAAGGGGCGCCAGGTTTGGTATATAATACTCTGGTTGCCAGGTTAGGTATAAAATACTCTTGTTGCCAGGTTTGGTATAAAAAAACTCTTTTTGCCAAGTTAGGTAAATAATACTCTTGTTGCCAGGTTAGGTAAATAATACTCTTGTTGCCAGGTTTGGTATATAATAGGCTACTCTTGTTGCCAGGTTTGGTATATAATACTCTGGTTGCCAGGTTAGGTATAAAATACTCTTGTTGACAGGTTTGGTATAAAAAACTCTTTTTGCCAAGTTAGGTAAATAATACTCTTGTTGCCAGGTTAGGTAAATAATACTCTTGTTGCCAGGTTTGGTATATAATAGGCTACTCTTGTTGCCAGGTCAGGTATAAATAATACTCTTGTTGCCAGGTTAGGTAAATAATACTCTTGTTGCCAGGTTTGGTATATAATAGGCTACTCTTGTTGCCAGGTCAGGTACATAATACTCTTGTTGCCAAGTTAGGTACATAATACTCTTGTTGCCAGGAATGTTATATACTACTCTTGTTGCCAGGTCAGGTACATAATACTCTTGTTGCCAAGTTAGGTACATAATACTCTTGTTGCCAGGTTAGGTAAATAATACTCTTGTTTAGCAGCTGACAAACCCTCTCCCTTTACAGTTTTTCCACGATTGCTTACACACAATGTTCGGAATCAGTTCTCGAATTCTCAAAACTCTACACACAAATCTCCAAACCTCACACACAACGGGCAAAACTCTTCACTACCTCTGAAAAATGCAAGTCTTGTCTCAAAACGATGTACTCAAATTTTGTTCTCAAATGACACACACAAGCAGTCATTTTAATACACTAATATGCACAAGGTAAAACTCTATACTCAACTTGACACACAGTAGAAACTTATTTTCTTCAGTGTTCTACTTACTAAAGATGGTATTTTTCTGTAGTAAAATACTGAAATATTGTTTTTAGACTTGGAGTACACAGATGTGTGTATATTTTACATATTTTAATGGCATTTAAAAAATTGCATACATTTATTGTAAAATATTGGGTAACCACATGAAAGTGATATCCTGTATAACATATTTTGGAGTTCAAAAACTAAACAAATGTGTTTTCTCACTGCATCCACTCATGTTTTCATCAATATCACATGCAATGTGTGTCCTTATGGGGTGATGATTTCAGATTGTAAACCGGTATGAAGAGAGTTTGCCCATGTGATGAGGAAGTGAGCATAGTATGGCGGATGGTTTTAGTATTTTGAATGACAGTGCACGTTCAATGTGACAACCAGGGATTTCCTTCATGAAAATTGTGTGTAATCCAGATAATTGCGTGTAGTGATTTGAAAAGAGTGTGTTTTAATACTGAAATATGAGTGTAAAGAAGGAATTGTGTTTAGTGTTCAGTGACATTGTTTAGGGGAGTTGGAAAAAGGGTGAAATGTTCCGAGAATTGTGTGTGAAGTACCAGAAATTGTGTGGAGGCAATCAAGAAAAACTATACCAATGCTGTTGTTGCCTGAGCTTTGGCCCTCTTTAAAACATTACACTGGCACCAGCAACAGTGAGGAGAGGAGAGGAGAGGAGAGGAGAGGAGAGGGGAGGAGAGGAGAGGAGAGGAGAGGAGGAGAGGAGAGGAGAGGAGAGGCACCAGCAACAATGAGGAGAGGAGAGGAGAGGAGAGGAGAGGAGAGGAGAGGAGAGGAGAGGAGACGAGAGGAGAGGAGAAGAGAGGAGAGGAGAGGAGAGGAGAGGGGTCATTCCAGCTGGAATCAGCAAATTTCTGAAAAATCTCCCACTCGACCCCCTCGGATTTGCCTGAAAAAAAATGTATGTGATGGCTTAAACATCCAATAGATCATATCCACAATATCAGAACTCAGCTCTGGATACTTTTGGCACAAAAAATCTGTAAATAAGTACACCCCCTACGCTTGTTTTAGCGACATTGCATGAGTGACCATGTTCAGACTCAATTATCTCCAGAACTATTTGTGTCAGATTCATTATATTTTCAGGGCTAAGAGTCCCAGACCTGAATATCATATATTACAATTTGCAGCACTGTAAGTCAAATCACACCGTAATAATGTGCCTCTACTTTTTGTAGATATCATATGTTCTAGGGTTTCCAAATGTCTGTAAAAACCTCAAAGTTCTACATGTAAGGTTCATCCTTGGTAAATGGTCTGATATGTGCCATGACTTTCACATCATAGTATATCTAACAAAAGGCTCCAATGGTTGTTGAGATACAGAGGTCCAAAGATGGGAAAAAAATTATTTGCACCAATATTTGGAGCAATATTTCCAATCCATGACACTAGTTAGGAACTTTCTGTTTGGTGTTTCTGAAAGAGGATGTTTTTTTTAACAACATATAAAAAAATTGGGATGGTGTTTTGCCTCATTCTTTTTATAACGGACTTCAAAATCTCAATTGGCTACAATTACTTGAAGCTATGAGGACCATGTCACCAACCGACTTGTCGCAACTCTCAAATCCATGGCTCTGATGTCACCTTAATAGTGAAAACAAGATGGCTACCCTGTGAATGACAAAGCAAATTCTAGGGAAACCATAACACTTGTAAATGAATTGATTGATGCCACACAGCAAGAATAGCACATTGCACATGGCTTTGATAGACATTAATTATTTTAATTGTAAAATCATAATAATAATCATCATCATCATCATTTTAGTAGTAGTAGTAGTAGTAGTAGTGGTGGTAGTGGTAGCGGTAGTAGTAGTCTTGGAATAAAGTGATGAAATAGGAGAGGATTAAAGAATTGTAGCACTCTTGTTTGCAACAAGGACTCCCATCCTAACTAGCCTTTCAATCAGCACCTGTAACTTTATATTTGCTATGAAGCTTGTGTCTTACTCGTTAAGTTATCAGCTGTATTGCAAAATAACTGGCTAGAGATTCCCTCAAACTATTTTGACAGCATGGTCCTGGAGTTTTAGTTAGAAGAGTTTGCTTGCATGCAGTATTCAATATCAGGTGAATATTGAAGGCACAGAAGTTCATATTGGCACCAGACAACCATGTGGTTCTTGTCACATTGTTGCAATCTAATTCAGCTGCTTGCATCATTATAATATTATACCACTGCAATGCTGACAAGTGGATTGCAGGTTAGCAGCAGTGATTACAACAATCATGGTTTGGATACTTGTAGACAATGTTCATTACTTGAAAAGTTCATCATCACATTGATCAAGGTGAGATGATAGAAGCCGAAAGGACGCTTTGCAGCATGCAAAAGCGTTCAGATATGGTGGTGGATTGGGGGCGGGGCACAGTTCTACAGTCAGGGTACCTCTGTCGTGGTGACTGTTGGCGGGGGTGGGACTGTTTTATGGTCGCATAGGAAAGTAAAAGTTGATTAGAGATGACACATAGGAGGAGACAGTTTGTAAAGAGGTATCCTGATTGTAGAACGTCCTGCCCCCCATCATCCTCCCCTGACCGAAGTGCCCTGAGCATGGTGGTGGTATCCTTACTGAAATCAATACCTATGTGGTCATTGCCCTTCAGGGTACCAATTTCGTTGTACCTGTACAATGACAACAAAGATTCATTCAAAGTTTCATTCAGGTGTTCCTCATTGAATTGCCAATGACGGATGGTTGAACACAACAATATGAATGCAGATATCTAATGCACCATCAATGACAATGGCAAGCTACCTTATAAAGTCAACTCATAAGATGCCGCTAGTGATTGAAAGTTAAGTGTGTATAAAATCATTTGTCACAGGCCAGAGCATTGAAAGTTCCTGACTTGTTTAATACATTTCATTTTTTTTTTTCAAATATTAAATCACCATCAAGGAAGTCAAGGTTGCATCAAGGAAATCATATCAACACCTTGTTTTATTTCCAGAGGTTGTTTTTTTATGACTTCTCTCAAAATGGTACTTCTCTCAACCATCTTGAATTTATTGCTAACGTAGCACCAGTGAGAACATGTTGCGTAGTCACTTGATCATCTGGCCGATAGTACACTTAAAAAGATGAGGCCAGAATCCCTGAAAAAAATCAGAAATACTGAGCTGAACAAACAGCTTTGCCTGGGCCTGGGATAAAGTCGTCTGAAGAGACCCCTTCCCAATACATGCAATGTAATGAGTACCCAATCTTGATTCCCCCATGTC
>NW_026945731.1:755117-763030 GCF_034702125.1 Engraulis encrasicolus
GAAGAGTCTGTAATTGGTTAGAACCCCAGGGTCTGTCCCCTAATTGGTCCAGGCTCATGTCACCTTGTCACCAGTGTTAGCTGTAATTCTGATAATGACTAATACACTGTGGAGTGCCCCAGGGATGTGCTGGCAGGCCTCTTGGCTTTGACCTTTACCTGATGTCAGACCTGTGTGCAGGTACGTTTGAAATGTGATGTTATTTACTATATATTAAGTGTGTGTATGTCTCCAGAAGCTGATAGAGCAGAAGAGATGCATGATGAGAAGGGAGCACAAGGGAGCATATTTACGTTTTCACCCGGAATTGGGTGTGCATGAGATCTGACTGGGATCCATGTTGTTGTCTTCCTTATATCCTGTCACTACTCCTCCATCTCCAACTCCTCTCAATCATCACCTCCTCACCATCTCCACCTCCTCCTCATCTCCACCTCCTCCTCATCTCCACCTCCTCACCTCCACCACCTCATCATCTCCTATTTCTCCATGTTGTTGTCTGCCTTGGTTCCTGGCTGTCACTATCCCTCCATATCCACCTCCTAGTCTTCTATTCCTCCATGTTGTTTTTCTTTTCACCACCCCTCTCCTCTGCTATCCTTCTCTGGTTGGCACATCATCCTTCCCTCCTTCAGTTTCTCTCACTGTCTATGCCACACTCTCCCTCTCTCTATCTCTCCATCCTCCCCTCCCTCTCCATCTCTCTCACCCCTTTTCTCTCTCTCTTTCTCTCTCCCCCTCTCTCTTTCTCCATCCTTTCTTTCTCCCTCTCTCTCTCACTCTCCTCCTTCTCCCTCTTCTATCTCTCCCACTCCATAGTTCTTTGGCCTCTCTCTTTCTCTCTCCCCCTACCCCTTAATCCACCCATCTTATTTCTATCCCTCCCTGTTCATTCTATTTCTCGTCCTGCCTATGCTGAAGGACATAACACAAGCTGTCTGTGTGTGTGTGTGTGTGTGTGTGTGTGTGTGTGTGTGTGTGTGTGTGTGTGTGTGTGTGTGTGTGTGTGTGTGTGTGTGTGTGTGTGTGTGTGTGTGTGTGTGTGTGTGTGTGTGTGTGCGTGCGCGTGCGCCAATGTGTGTGTGTGTGTGTGTGTGTGCGTGCGCGTGTGTGTGTGGGTGCATGAGTGCCTGCATGCGTGCGTGTGTGTCTTTGGGAGTTTATCTCTCCTAAACCCATTAACCTAATGCTTGTTATGTCTCTATCTCTTGCTCCTCGCTATGTCTTCTTCACTCTAAATTGCACATACACACGCACGCACACGCACAAGCACACACACGCACGCACGCACGCACGCACGCACGCACGCACGCACGCACGCACGCACGCACACACACACACACACACACACACACACACACACACACACACACACACACACACACACACTGTTGTCTTATCATCCACAATTTGGCTTCCAACACTGAGCTGTTCAAACACTGTCTCAAAGCTCCACGCATCTCAGAAAGTCGCTCAATCCTGTGTGTGTGTGTGTGTGTGTGTGTGTGTGTGTGTGTGTGTGTGTGTGTGTGTGTGTGTGTGTGTGTGTGTGTGTGTGTGTGTGTGTGTGTGTGTGTGTGTGTGTGTGTGTGTGTGTGTGTGTGTGTGTGTTCTGCCACTGTATCTCAGAAAGTCTATATTTTCGCCTGGCTGCACAATCCCAAAGGTGTTATTATCAATCTACTACTCACAAAACTGAAAAAAATAAGAAAATGAAAAACCCACTGCCTGATGTTCCTGTTGAAACAAAGAACTTGCTGATCCATTAAACAGAACAGATCTTTTTTTTTCTTTTTTTCTTCTTTTTTTTGCAAGTGCAAACAAATGGCATCCGGCTGGATGGCAGCCTTCTAGCTGTTGTTGAGGAAGCACGAGGACAGAGAAAAATGTTTGCTTAGGATTTACTGAACCAAATATTGTTTTGTGGAGGCGTATGTTTCTAACTGGTGAGGATAATGGCTAATCCATTAGGGCGTATGTTTCTAACTGGTGATGATAATAATCCATTAGGGCGTATGTTTCTAACTGGTGATGGTAATGGCTAATTCATTAGAGTGTTTCTAACTGGTGAGGATAAAGGCTAATCCATTAGGAAAGTGTAAGGATTCTCCACATCTTCTTCTTCTGAGCTTTTTTTTCTTTTCATCAAAGTGTTCCGCCTCTCGACTCGTCTCGCCATCTATCTCGTCGCTACACTTCTCCTGCAATGTCTTCTCTTTCTCTCTCTGTCCTTCTCTGTCCACCCCTCTCTCTATTCCTCTCCCCTTCTCTCTCTCTCTCTCTCTCTCTCTCTCTCTCTCTCTCTCTCTCTCTCTCGCTCTTTCTCTCTCTCTCTCTCTCTCTCTCTCTCTCTCTCTCTCTCTCTCTCTCTCTCTCTCTCTCTCTCTCTCTCTCTCTCATCTTCCACCCCTCTACTCATCTCCACCATCCATCTATTCAGCACCCTCCCCAGCTATCTCCTCTTTTGATCTATCTCTCCTTCTATTCCACTGCTCTCCTCCATCCATTCTCCTCTAGTGTTTCTCAACGGGGGCGTTGAGAAGGATGCAGCTGAGAGGGGGAAGTGCTAGTTTCCATTGGGGGGCATTAGTTTTTTAATAGCCTACCTAGGGGGGCGTTGGCAGGCTTATAATGTGCACTGTAACAAATAGCTGTTTATTTACGGAAACTCTGCAACAGCATTCTACTGCTTTTCGAAAAAACAGACAACTACTGTGAAAATATATCTTTGAGTCACATATTGAGCATAAACAGTAAGTACTGCACAATAGCAGTATTCGCCGTTGTGGAAAAAACTAGAGATGCGCCGGATCCTGATTTTTAGGATCCTGCCGAATACCAGATCCACTGCATAAGATCCTGCCGGATCCGGAACCTGATACCGGATCCTACAAAAGGTTTGAAACATATAGTCTACTCGCACACGTGGGCCCTTTTTATTACGTTGGCGCAAACTATTGTTTAGACTCATTGGCTTATTGCCACACTGCCTTCAATAGCCGCTTCCAAAGGGATTTCACTCCATGCAGTGATTGGGGTTGTGAAAGACTGAAAAGCCTAGGCTAGACATGCACCAGACCCTGATTTTTAGGTAACATGCCGGATACCGGATCCACTGCTTAAGATCCTGCCGGACCCGGACCCTGTGAAAAACTCTATTATCCTGACGGATCCGGATCCGGATCCGGAACCGGAACCGGATCCGGTGCATCTCTAGAAAATAACAAGTTATTTTAGGCAGCACCATTGAAACCCATTCATCCTCCACTTGTCCGTGATCACCATCAAACTTCAATACCACCTGAAGAACTGAAGTCATTCTGACTGGTTAAAGATTATCTGATACTATCAAGCATGATGAAACAATTTCTAAGGAACCTGCAATACTTAAAAAGTGCTTGATGCAGCAAAGTGTGAGTAGCACATGCATTTTGATAGTGATGAAAGTGTGAATGGCTGAAACATTTTAAGAACTTGTAACACTCTTGCAACAAGCAACCCCATCTAAACCAATCTGCTAATCAGTGCCTGGCCTCACCTGAGTAGGGCTGTTATGCCATTATTCAATTACGGGCGTCACCTGCCAAGGGCCTGATGACTCTGGTCACATGGTACTCTTGCACCTGTATATAAATCTGGACTATCAACACTTCAGTTGCTTGCCTGCCTGCTGGCTGGCCTGCATGGCACAGCATAGCACTTGTTTGCCTACAAGCTTGCCTACAAGCTTGCTTACATGCTTGCACACTTTCCTCTTTGTGAAAGCTTGCTGTATGTGGCATCATTTGTGGCATTGTGGCATATAATGTGCCTGCTGCAAATTAGGCATTGCTTTGAGAGCTAGCTTGTAGTGCTGCTTGTTTGCTGTGCTACTTGGTGCAAAATATTTTTTTAAAGACTGACCAATGCTATATTCATCATTGGCTCATCAAGAGATACAGTAAAAAGCCCACCTTGCACACTATCATTGTAACAGCACTGCGTACTCTGAAATTCTTTTCATGCCCACACTTTCAAAGGACCACCGAAAACCATTTTCTCAATAAAGCATTGCGCCATAGTATCATGCTCAAGGCACTCCAGTCATGGTGAAAGGATGGGAGGGTGGGGTGGTAACATGGCCAGGGTACCACAGTTATGGAGAATGATGGGTGGGGTGGCAAGTTGCCATGGCCATATTCATGAATACAACTATGACCCAGTATTTGCCTGTCATCACACAGTACAATTCAACTTTTTAACTGAAATGTACTGTTATTTTTCTGTAGAGTACTGTTATTTAACAGTTCAATTGCTGCTGAAAAAATGTTATATACTGTGATACATTAAACAGCAATGAGCTGTATTTGATTTTTGGTGTGAAATAACAGTAGAATTACAGGTAAATATAATTGCCAGTAACTGCCGTTATTTTGCAGGGAAATTTTCTTAGAGTGTGGTCAAGGGGGCGTTGGGAGGGTTACAATGAGGTACAGGGGGTGTTTACTCAAAAAAGGTTGAGAACCACTGATCTATTCATTCCCCCCCCCCTCCTGCTCCCTTTCTCTGTATGGTCTTTCTCTGTTTGCTCTCTGTTCTTCTATCTCTCTCTCTCTCTCTCTCTCTCTCTCTCTCTCTCTCTCTCTCTCTCTCTCTCTCTCTCTCTCTCTCTCTCTCTCTCTCTCTCTCCATTTCTATGAATCTTCTGCCTATTTTTCCCATTTTATCCTGTCTCTCTCTTTAAACTTGTTGTTTTCACTCATTTTCTTCTTTTCATTTCTTTTGAATTAGATTTACCTCAACTTCATTGTCTTTCAAACCCATACTCCTGATGCAATTAGGCTTCATAACAGTATGAGCCTGTGAAGAAAAAATAAGACCTTAAGACAAAAAAGGCAAAGAGAAGAAAGGAGCATTGAAGACACTGAGTTTTCTGGATTGCTATAATCAGCACTCAGCAATACTCTTCATGCGATCAACTTAATGCAAACTACTCACTACTTCTTGCATGTAATATATTCACTATTTTAACCTTGTATGTAATCTACTCTCTCCTTTAACCTTGTTTGCAAAAGTCTATCTTAACCTTGTATGCAATTTACTGTCTATCTTAACCTTGTATGCAAATTACTGTCTATCTTAACCTTGTATGCAATTTACTGTCTATCTTAACCTTGTATGCAATTTACTGTCTATCTTAACCTTGTATGCAATTTACTCTCTATCTTAACCTTGTATGCAATTTACTGTCTATCTTAACCTTGTATGCAATTTACTCTCTATCTTAACCTTGTATGCAATTTACTGTCTATCTTAAGCTTGTATGCAAATTACTCTATCTTAAGCTTGTATGCAATTTACCCTCTATCTTAACCTTGTATGCAATTTACTGTCTATCTTAACCTTGTATGCAAATTACTGTCTATCTTAACCTTGTATGCAATTTACTGTCTATCTTAACCTTGTATGCAAATTACTCTCTATCTTAACCTTGTATGCAAATTACTGTCTATCTTAACCTTGTATGCAATTTACTGTCTATCTTAACCTTGTATGCAAATTACTCTCTATCTTAACCTTGTATGCAAATTACTCTCTATCTTAACCTTGTATGCAAATTACTCTCTATCTTAACCTTGTATGCAATTTACTGTCTATCTTAACCTTGTATGCAAATTACTCTCTATCTTAACCTTGTATGCAAATTACTCTCTATCTTAACCTTGTATGCAAATTACTCTCTATCTTAACCTTCTATGCAAATTACCCTCTATCTTAACCTTGTATGCAAATTACTGTCTATCTTAACCTTGTATGCAATTTACTGTCTATCTTAACCTTGTATGCAAATTACTGTCTATCTTAACCTTGTATGCAATTTACTGTCTATCTTAACCTTGTATGCAAATTACTCTCTATCTTAACCTTGTATGCAAATTACTGTCTATCTTAACCTTGTATGCAATTTACTGTCTATCTTAACCTTGTATGCAATTTACTGTCTATCTTAACCTTGTATGCAATTTACTGTCTATCTTAACCTTGTATGCAATTTACTCTCTATCTTAACCTTGTATGCAATTTACTGTCTATCTTAACCTTGTATGCAATTTACTGTCTATCTTAACCTTGTATGCAATTTACTCTCTATCTTAACCTTGTATGCAATTTACTGTCTATCTTAACCTTGTATGCAATTTACTCTCTATCTTAACCTTGTATGCAATTTACTGTCTATGTATGCAATTTACTGTCTATCTTAACCTTGTATGCAATTTACTCTCTATCTTAACCTTGTATGCAATTTACTGTCTATCTTAACCTTGTATGCAAATTACTCTCTATCTTAACCTTGAATGCAATTTACTCTCTATCTTAACCTTGAATGCAATTTACTCTCTATCTTAACCTTGTATGCAATTTACTCTATCTTAAGCTTGTATGCAATTTACCCTCTATCCTAAGCTTGTATGCAAATTACTCTCTATCCTAACCTTGTATGCAATCAGCTCTCTATTTTAACCTTGTAGTGTAGTTTAGCCTCATGGCAATCTAATCTGTATTCAAGCTCCGCTTGAAATCACTTTTCTAACCCTCGTGTGCTTGGCTCTCTTTGGTTTTATATGTTGTCCAACACCCCCACACACACACACACACACACACACACACACACACACACCCCTGCCCTCCCCAACTGCTGGTGGCCCTGTTGTGTTGTGTTTAATGTCTCAGTCAGATGCTTGACACACACACACACACACACACACACACACACACACACACACACACACACACACACACACACACACACACACACAGACACAGACACAGACACAGACACAGACAAAGACACAGACACAGACACAGACGCGCACGCGCACGCGCACGCGCGCGCGCACGCGCGCGCGCACACACACACACACACACACACACACACACACACACACACACACACACACACACACACACACACACACACACACACACACATGCTCAGTCACTCAGTCAGTCGCTTGATTCTCTGCAAGCCACAGAGCAAAAAGCCCCCCGGAGGAGAAACCCTCCCTGTGACGGGGCCATGCATCAAGCTGTGCTTCCCTCCCTGTGACGGGGCCATGCATCAAGCTGTGCTTCCCTGGCTCTAATTGAACCCTAACAGTGGACTGTGGACTGCCGGTTGCACTGTAGACACCAGGGGGGCAATGGGGAGCCAGTGCAACTGCAGCCGCAGGGAGAGCCATGTTGGAGCCAAAACCTGGACTGGCTACCATGTCGTACCTATAACCACACAGGTACAGCACATACATAAGGACAGGTCATGATTGGGAACTCACTCTCTTTCTTACTCTCTCTCTCACTGATGAATGAACAGACAGTCACAACAGCTCAGTCATAGGCTGTGATTGGGTGAAGCCATCGTGAGAGGCAGGGTGTGATTGGGTGATGCCATCATGAAAGACAGTTTGTGATTGGATGAAGCCCAGGGACAGGCACACAGAGGCTGGATGGCTACACCAAAGAAAGTGGATGTAACCAAGAAGCGTCATTTTGTTTCCTTTCCGGTATCCACTTTATGTCGGGTGAACGCCCCTTTAGGAGACCTTCGGTTAGGAGACCTTCGGAGTCCTGAGGTTGAGAATCAATGAAGTCCCCTTAGCGCTGTAGATGGCGGTAGCGCACGTCTTGCGCAAACACCTCAAAAAGAGAAGAAGAAGTAGGGGACAACGCCCCCTTAGGAGACCCAACTTGAGCATCCGCTTTTGCATTGAGTGGGCGTGGTTTGCGATATCTTTGTTTGATTCAGTATTTTTGGCTACACTACTCTAGTGTCCCCAGCTGCCAACAAGACCTACCACAGAAACACATCTCTCACACATACACGCACGCATGCACACACACACACACACACAGACCCATCCGTCTAAAAAACACAG